>NW_020897701.1:1380557-1510680 GCF_003984885.1 Neopelma chrysocephalum
AGGAAAAGGAAAAGGAAAAGGAAAAGGAAAAGGAAAAGGAAAAGGAAGGCTCTTTATGCCTGTGGTGCTTTACATATATAGGTCATATAGGGTCAGACTTTGGCTTGAGACTATTTTCTCGTCCCTACATATTCTCTCTAGTACCTGCGTTGATCCAGGGTTAGTGAGAAGTTATTGTCCATATGAGGGGGTTGGAACCTCTTGCATTAAGACCTGTATCTGAGAGCCTTATAAAAAAGTCATGTTGCATGCTCACCTAATATCTTGATCCTAAAAAACTCCCATTTGTGGAATTTAAAATTCATTAGAAAATCAGTACACCCTCATTTACCCTTTGTTTCTGAGAAAGAAATGTGTGGGGCATATTCTGAGTTTTGGGGGTTTTTTGCTTTTATTCAGTTTACTGGGATCATGAAACATATCTCTCACAAATCCCATCCATCATATCATCATCAAAGTATTCATTTGTTCTTCTCTGATTAGGATCAAATTTTTAATAAGAAATTTATATCTATGTAAAGTTAAACACTTGAGCTCTGCATTTGAATTTTCTCTGTGTTTCCAAGGAACTGAAAGTGTGTTTCATCTTTTTCTGCTTCTTGCAGATAATTTGATACAGTGTATTTTAGAATATTTCTTTTGTATTTACATTTTGGCATGAGTACATCATATTGTTATATTGTTCACAGCCTTACTATTGTCACTGCCAACTTCTTTTGGGGAAAATCAAAGAAAAGATGAGACTAGATATATCAAGCCACAGTCATTTGGCTGCCTAATATTTTATTGCTCCCTTCTTTCTTATTGGTTTCCAGTTCTCAATCTTGTCATTTAGTGCTTCTAAATAAACCATTTTCTTACTTGTTTAGTAAATAACTCTACAAACCAACTGAGCTGTTTGAGGACATGAATCACACTCTTGTCCATGTCACACAAGTTAAAGCAGTCTACAAAGCCATGCTGTGGTTGACTAATTTTTTGAATATTTCCTTTTTATGATGGTATATTCTAAACAGAAAACCAAAGTGACTTTCACTGAGATTGAAAACAAAGGACACTCATAATGTAACCGCTTTGGGATTCTAGGACTTTAAATTTTTTAAGCCTCCTGCCTCTAGAGAGTCTCACAACAAATGAATACAGTTGCCCTTACACATCTGTTTTCTCCAAGTGGTCTTACCTATAGTTATGTCTGTGTCTGTTTACATAAAAACAACCATATCAGAGGGAAAGAAATTGCTTTTTTGCCCATCTGTTCCACCCACAGTCTTTCTGTTCTCAGGGCTTTCATGCATTCAGCAAAGTCTTCAATAAACAGCTTGTGCCAACCTGACTTATTTCTCAAGCATCAGACAAAAAATAGTAATTCATAAACCTTGAAGAGAATCTCCTATGGCTTGGCTTACATTGTTTTTCCATAACATCCAGCACAGCATAGGTGGTTTCCTAAGGAACAGTTGATTTCTGCCTGTGCTCTCTATAATGAATAGCCAAAGCCCATTTGAATTTATTCTAAAGATATAAGGTCTGGTATTGTAGGGGAACATGAAAATCCCTGTAGTGAGTTGTATCTCTCCAAAAATTTAGGGTGAAGCCATATGAGATGTGGTGAGTCAATCAAGGAGCTCATGGCAGCCCAAAGATTTTGCTCCCTCCACCACTTCCTTTGTACAACTTTTCTGCACCATGCTCCTGTGCAAAAAAAAAAAAAAAGGTTAGCTCAAATATTCTTTGCATTAGGAAGGATTTCTGCCTCTGACTCCCTAGCAGGTCACAAAAGGTCCACATGGGGTAATTTTGGGGCAGTGACCTAGTGAAGAATCAAAAGTTCTTTGCCATCAGGCACGTTTTACCATGGATCCGCTGTACTATGATTCCCAAAGAGACAGGAGGGCAACATCCTGCATCTCCAGTGCTTCTTGATCGCAGTTCAACAGAGGATGCAAGCTGGCTTCAGGTGTTAAATAAATAAGACTAAACTGAACAAGCAGCTCATGCAGTCTAATAAATGGTCCCCTAAGAACCTCATTAGGCATTACTCTATTTTTTTAAGTTATTCCAATACTATATTTTTTCCAGTTATTCTCCCCTTGAGACTGGATGATCCTCTTTCTTTGGCACACTTTTTTTTTCGTTTTTTTTTCTTGCTTCTTTGCCATTATATTCCTTTATTTAACTACAGATTTAGCTTTAGTCAGACATAATGAGGGTCTGTTGTTTTTTAATTCCTTATCTCATGTTACTGGCCCACCATGATTTCTTCTATTCTCTTAGGAGTCATTTCTCCTACATGTCGGGCAATACTACAGTGCTTTTCCACACAGTACAACAGAGCCCATTGTTGCTAAAGGTCCCCGGTTCTGATGGAGATTTCGGTATCCCTTAGATGGAAAAATGGCCCTGAATGGGAGGGTCAGCTCATGCTGACTGATGAAGCATCTGAACGGAGCCCCTCACAACAGAACTTTTATACCCACTTCCACAGTGAATAATCCCTATGATGGTTTACACCACTTTTCACCAAAACATCTTGCAGGGGCCTAATCTGTCCACATTCAGGAGAGCACTTCAATGTATGCTTAGCCCAAAGTATGTGCTCAGGGCCATTAAAGTTAATGACGCTTAGGCAGATTTCAAAGTTAAATGTGTGTTAAGGGCCTCTCTGCAGCAATGGCTTTCAGTGGTTTGCCTGAAAGAAACTGCCATAAAATACAGCTAGGTTGAACTGCATAGTATTTTCACTGTGGCAAATTTGTTTGTCATGAAAACATAAATGGGGAGGTGTAAACCCCTGCACTAAATGCTGCTAGAAGAATGATTAATACACAGCACTAAAAAAATATTGTTGCAACAGAATAGATTAGTATAAGCTTTCTGGGGAGATACTATGCTTTGCTTGGGTTTTGCACAGTGCCTGGCATGCTAGAGATGCCAGAGTTAACAAATAGTTATTAACAATGATAAAATACTTCTACTGACAGAGTAGACACCAGTTCTTTATACCAACCACATGTGTCAGACAGATAAATATCAGACAGATAAATATAAACCTGCTCAAATTAACTCTTTGTAAGTTAGTATTTTTTTAAGATGGGACTGGCTCTACTTCGTATATTTTTCTACCCTTTGTCTCTTTTCAGTTTAAAATTTCTTTTATCAGTCCAGAAGACCTGTCTGCCTGAGTCACATCAACCAGCATAAGTACAACAGCATCAGCCACTCCTATTTCAGTATAGGAATAATATAAACCAAACCCCAGTGTCAGCAGAGCACAAGCTGTTGACAATTAGTGGCTCTACAGCTCAGATCTGACATTTTTTTCAAAACATAGCTCCTAGATTTTAATTCATAAGAGCTGGGAACATCTTGTTGTATGTTCACTGCTTTACTGCCCAGCCATGAAAGGCGCCAAAGGCTCCACCCTTTCAGAAAGGTGTGACATCTGAGAGGGAGAGAGGGCACATGCTCTCAGGCTAATGCTGCCAAATTCACTGAGAAAGGCAAATTTTACTAAGTTGTCAAACGCAGCAGAAGTGTGCACTGGGTCTTGCTAGCATGCGCCATCAAGGCTGGAGGTATCAAAATTTGCCGCACTGAAAATGCATCATTACAAGGTTTTGGGGTGGAAACATGATGTGCAAGCAAGCTGACCTGCTATGAGATGCAAATACTCCTTTTCTAACTTAAGATTTTTGGTTGCCTACTGTTCCTAACATGACCATCCCCTGCACCAGACCAGCCCTTGGGAAATGCCCGTGTGAAGCAGTGAGGTAGCAGCAGCACAGCACGTGGCGAGGACATCTTGAGCTTGTTCTTCACTTTCTTTCCCACTGTGTCACATCAGGCAAGCTGTGCCATGGCCTCACACCTTGCTATAAGGCTCATAAAAGGGCTGAAACTGTTGCAAGCCAGAGAAAAAAATGAGAGTTTAAAAAAAAAAAGTCCTGTCCCTGCAGTTCCAGCTGGGCTCTCTTTGTTCGCTTTCTGATTTTAGCACTTCCAAAGCATACTGCATGTTTTCAAACTCCTTTAACCATAGCCATAAGGGCTAGAAACTTGTTTAAAAAAAAAAAACAAAATCAAAGAAAACAAACCAAAAAACCAACCAACCAACCAACCAAAAACCAACAAAACCAAAAACAAAAGCTAGAATTCCAACCTAATCAAAGCACTCTGGAGGTTGAGACAACAAAAATAACAGGGGAAGTTTTGAGAGCCACCAGTGCAGACAATGTTGCAGTTGTGCCCCCGCCACCTCTAGCTGCCTGAAGAGAAAAGCGCAGGCACTCAGCCTTCTCAAGAGCCCAGAAACATTCACATGTTTTGAGGAAAACAGGATTATTTTGACAAGGGCTGCCAGAAAGTAAAAGGTTCATACATGCAAGAAAGACTGACTCTTCTATTACAATAAACCAGCCCAGCGGCTCCCAGCCCAGCTTCTTAGGGCTGTCCAGGGCAAAGGCACAAAGAGGTTTTTTGGAAGCCTCTGTGTTCTCCATCTGCCTCCAGGCAACTGTCCTATATTTTTCTCAACAGGATCCTCCCAGCTGAAGCAAATCTGGCCAGAAATCAGGCACCCAATGACACCTCGGGGACCTGCCACTAACAGTGCACACCTACCCACACCTTCCCCTCCATAGCTCCTCCCACAATTCCCAGCCCATTGCTTTTCCCCTCAAAACAATCTGCTGCTGCCCTGCCCTCACTGCTGGCATGCGGAAGGTAGAGACTGCGGGAGAGCAAGCCCTGCCTCTATAGCAGTAGAGCTGTGAGAAGGGGGCAGGGCTCCTCCAAAAGTATGGATTTGGCCCATCACACTTAGCCTTCTGCCATCTACACCGCCTTTAAAAGCCATTTCACAAATAAATACATTAGTATCTGGAAAGTTATTCTTAATAGAGTGTATAAAGGGTTTTGGCACAGAACAGGTGTGTGATAAAGTGCATTCCAGATACACAGTCCTGATTAAGTATTTAAGAACATCTTCCAATGGGGAAAACGGGTGAAGAAGAAAAGTAAGAGGCAAAACAAACAGAACTGAGGCAGTTGGCAAAGACACAGATGAATCATGAAACTCTACATGGAGCTGCCAAAGTCTCAAGAACACTCTTAGGTACAATATAATAAACGAACCAAGTAAGAGGTGTTCAAAATTACAGATGTATGCAGATGTTGGTGGACTCCAGAATTAACTCTAAGCCTGTTAAAACTTCAAACACTCAATGTGCTTGACTGTCAACAAAGGATTTAAATAGTGTTGCAGTTTGCAGATCACCAGGGATTCAACTGTCCCAACTGAACACCTTTAGGCTGAGGGCTCAAGGACTGCAGCCCACTATGCTTTGATGGGATGCAAACCTCAAAAACATGGACTGTGCCTACAAATAAATCACAGGGAAAGTCCAGCAGAGCTGCTGAAACCATGACATGTCACAGATTTAAGATTGAGATCCTTCTATGATGTTTAAGGCGTTTTGAATATGGCATCGGCTGAGATGTTCAGTGCATCATGACATACCTCAGCAGGGCACAAACTGGGCACCACCACCCCAACCTGCCCTCCTGTTCTGTGTGTGGGAAAGTTTACACTTCCAGGAAAAACAACTGAGTCTCCCCTGATGGTGTGCTTAGAGACCTGAGCTTGTGCCACAGCACTTCTGCCCCAGTTTCATCTGAGGTATCTCCATTTAGTGATGATCTCTGAAGAGGATAAAATTATTAGAGGACTAACTTACAAACCACAACGTTTCTACAATGTAAAAATCATGCTTAGAGTATCAAAGAAATGGGCTATCATGTATTAAACTAGTAAAATTCCAGCCCTAAAATCAAAGAACATTTCAGAAAAGAAGGAGGTGCACAAAAGACCAGATCTGTGGTTATAAGTGGGTACAAACAGAGAGGTTCAGTGCTGATTTACAGCAGTTGAGACACTAGTTTTTGGATGGCAGTGACTCTACCAAGGCTGGCTCTGTCCTAAAGGGAAAAAAAAAAAGGAGAATTAATGCAGATACAGCATTGCCTTTTTTTAACAAATCCACCCATGCTCTTGGGAAAGGGTAAAGCAGAAATCCTTCTCCCTTGTTGATCTTAGATTTCAAACTCTTTTTCTTTTTTTTGGCCATCTGAACTTATTAAAACCCTTTATACACTTATAAATTCTTCTGTGGTACATGATATGTTTAAAGGCAAAATAATAAAAGAATGAGAATGTTTCTGCTCAGAGATCCTTAAATATTGAATGAAAATTTCCTGATAAAAAGCCTGAAGAATCGCAACATAGTCCAGTGTACTTTAAATTATGCTGAATCAAATAAATCAGACTATATCATCCCTAGCGGCTCCTACACAGTCTTTAAATATATTATCCACTCCTCATCAGTCCATTCCACTCAATAACCAGCCCTGTCTTCAGTCCCCAGGCCCACTTTAATTTGAACAATATATTAGCCTTTGCAGTATAAAGGAGAAAGAAACTTCAGGAAGAACGAAGGCCAGATTACAAATGAATCTCCAATGGCAGCTTGCTTGGATGTGTAGTGAATGGCTATTCTGAGCAGTCTACATCCACTCTGCATCCCAAACATAGCCAGGGCAATAAATCCTTCCCTGGCCAGCAGCTGGGAGCACAAGCAGTCCCTGCCTTTGCCTCCACAGTCCTCAACCCCCCTCTTCCCTCCCAAATACGAAGGCTTCCAGCCTCTTCAGCTCCATTGAGAGAGTATATTTCATGGCAGACCTGGGAAAAGGAAATCCAGAGGCTCAGCCTCAACGGAGAGGGGTCTCCCTTGGTGGGTGTCCCAGCATTGGGTGGCCATGGCCATCCTTGCAAGGGAGGTGGCCCTCGCTGGGTACAGCAAGAGCCTCCATTCACCAGCTTCACAAATTATGGCATATGGAGAAGATGGACCTGAGCACCACGTCCTATAAGCTGTCATCAGGAGGCTGGAAGAGGGCAACCAAAGGTAGCTGCCAAAAACCTGCTCGTCCCTGAGGTGTCCTTAAAGCAGGGAGATTAAACCACCCGGTCCCTTCCCAGGGTACAGACTAGGGTTCAGCATGCCTGAGACGAACAGTCACAAGCTGAGGGCTCGTGGTGTTGAGCCAAGGCTTTGCTCGACCCTCCCCTAAGAAAAGAGTAAACAGCCCCATGTCTAACACTGTAAAACATCTGGTAAGGCTATCAAGAGGGAGACTGCTGAGGATACAGTTTAACAGAGCTGATGGGATTCTTTTTTTAATTGCATTTATTTTCACAAATCATGGCAATAAAAAAAGGAAAAGCTGGAGTCCACTCCATTGAGTTAATGCTTTTGGAATTTTATTAATCAACATCTCAGCATTCATAAAAAAATGACACCTTTTAAAACCAGAGGAGAGAAACAATTTCAAATACTTCCAATCAAAAGAAATTATTTTTAAACTCACATTACATGCATTTTTAAGCCAACTCCTCAGGGAGATGGGTGTGAACTCTGAATTATCCCAATTAACTTTAGTGCCAGAGATCAAGGCCAAAAATTGCAAAGTCAGCTCTAAGCTTTCCAAGTAAGTTGCCGAGGGTGCTACAATGCCGGTAAGGCAGCTGAGCTTTTTCATGCCCTGTGCCTGGGTTTGTCCTGAAGCACCCCTAAGAAGAGCTCCAGCACAATAATACAGAGAACAGTGCTTGGTGCAGAATAAAACAGCACAGCCCATAACAGTTCCGGTATTGACTAAATAAAATCCGCCTAGTGAGGAGCAAATGGAAGCCAAATTCTGTTAATGCCCATAAAAATATGTTTACTGACCAAGCAAATGCATTCCTTTGTCTGGGCACATGGTTAGTGTTCACTTAAGGGCAGTAATTTCAGTTCTGAAATTCAGTATTTCATGCCCACAGCAGGGCTGAATAGCAGTATTTTCACTGCGCATCTGTGAGTAAGTGAGGGGTCAGCACATTAACAGTGCACGTAGCCTATGATTCTCTGTGGGTCTTCTCCTCTCTAACTCCAAATGCCAAATAATACAATGTCTCATGACCTATTTAACCTGGAGATGAAAAAGTTAGTTTTAAAAATCTAAATTTGGTGCATCAAAATTGAATCCCAGGGTCATGAAGAAATTTCTTCCAGTGCGAACACACAGACAGTAGGAGACCTAGGAGGACACCGAAGTCTTTATTCTTGCTAGTTGCATTTAAGAAGCAAATTACCCCCTCTTCTTCCAACAGTTAACTTCTCTTTTTTTTAGTCTCTCTTTCCCTTCTATCTGACTGCTTTGCTTTTTTCTAAGAAGTTTACTCTCCTCATCCTCCCATGCTACTTTTTCCTCCTGAAATATTTGCTTGGCCCCGCTCTCCTGGCCAAGGGAACTCATGAGAGTTCAACCAGTCCCTCTCTGGTGAGGAGCAGCATCTCTGCTTCTCTTGCTGTCTGGAAGGGCAGCGCAAACAGGAAGTTAATAATAATGAAATGGATGTGAAGGAAAAGATCTGGTGGACCCGCCCAAACTGTGAGGGTTGCATCATGCAGCTCATCTGGGCAGGTGAAAGAGCAGCTCTGACATGTTGGATAGGAGGGGAGCACAGATCTGATCATGATCAAGGGGACCTGTAGTGCACAAGACATAGTTACTCTCACTGAAACATGAATTTTCTAAAGAAACAAAATAAGATGAAGAGCCATGTCTTGCAGCAGCCCTCAGCAAGGTCCTGTCTACCAGTGATGCAGTTCTCCCCACAAGAGTTGACTCAGCATAACCATACTCTCCTGAGCTGCTTCCAGCAGGTCCTACAGAAACCAGTCAGCCATTCATGCACTGCCTTGATTCATCTTGTGAAATCAAATGCTGAAAGAGAGAAGTTGACAGAAGGGAGTGGTTGTCATCGTCCCCATGAGATATAGGAATTTTTTTCCAACTCTGAATGAAAGAATAACATTCAGAAACTATTAAGGCCCTCCTTTCATTCAAACACATTCAAACAGATATTATTGAGCACTATTCATGCCACGAAGGTTTATTCAACCAGAAAACAGTGAGGAGCCAGGAACTAACAAACACCGGGTTTGAAAGGTTTCAAGGGTGCTAAGCTGAATTCAGAATGATGCCTTATAAAGGCTAGCTGTTGTGCTGTTCATAGAAGTTCACTGTGAGAAGAAATGTTCATGTGAGCAAAAGTTACTGTGAAATGCTCAAGTTTTAGTGTCACACAAAGATCAGTCTAAGAGTCCCTCAGCCACATAGAACAAGAGGCAAGGTTTTACCACAAGTTCCCATTCTTTAAAACAAGTTTTACTGCAACAGGCAAGACTTAGTTGCTTACTGCCTGCAACAGCAGTTAAGTAGCCGGTGATCCTTGAAGGACCAGATTTCTGTCAACCCTGTTGAGCCAGTTCTCAAACCCACTCTAAGAAGACAACTTCCAGTTGGAGTGAGTGTGAACCTACTCGTTTGGCAGCTCATGCTGTTCAAATAAGTGTCTGGGAGTAAGGAACTCAATAATTCAAAAAATTGTTGGATCTTAACCAAATCCCATTGACTCATCTCTCAAATTATTCAGCAGACTGCAATATTTACAGTCCATGGTGCAAACTATATGTCTTTGTCAGATAAATTATTCACATGAGTAATATGCCCCTGCCGTTGTTCATAAATATAGCTCCCGACTCAGTTATTTCTCCACTTGTCTAACTCCTGCTTCAGTTAGCTCAGGCTTTTGAAAATCTACAGTCTTCAGCAAAAATAACTCACTCATTTCAGTCAACTTAGCTTTGCAGTGCCAGTGAGTCTCAGGGCACTTTACAAATAAGATTAATATTGTTATGTTCATTTTATGGATAAGGCAGCAGAGTCATGGTAAAGGTGGTGTCATGTCCAAAAATGAACAGTGATAGAGCCAGCAGCGCAATCCTATTTGAAGACACTCAGTCCTGTACTTAAATCCATACTCTTTCAGATGTGGCTGGCAGCTCTGCCCCTTCAGAAAATGCCCATTTATATTTCCAGGTGTCTGAGATGCTATTAAGCTGTCGGTATGCGAATGGAGTCCCACAGGAGGACACTTGAGGATCCCAGCATGCACAGAGACTGAATCTCATAATGCTCTGGCCAACCCAGAGAGCCACAGATCCTATTGAGGACATTCAGGTCAGAGAGGTGTGCAGAGCCTGAATTCAGGAGGAACTGTACTCCGAGATACCTTTGCTGTGGCATTACCAAGGAGACAGCTGGCATTTGGATAAACAGGTCAGATCCATCATAACATTTCCTTGGAGTGTTCAAGCTTTAGACTAGACTAGTACCAGGAAGAGTAACATTAACATCGCAAGGAAAACCACAGGAAACGGTGTTAATGGCTAAAGCATAGGTCTTACCAAATGGAGAAAGGAGAGGCAAGGAGGCAGAGAGATAACAGAAGCAGTGAATGCATAGACTTTGCAGAGGGGGAGAAACACAGCCAAACCTTTAAAAGTTTCATTAACGTACATTACTGAAAGAATGTAACACAGAAAAATGGAATTTTCCCCTTGGAGGGGAGAAGTCTTTGGGGAAGTGGGTTGATGCCAAATGTTTTCATTGAGCTTGATATAAGGTTTTGGCAGGTATCGATGCACAAATGGAGCGCACATTTATGTTCATGTAGCAAAGGAGAAGACCTTTTCTCCAAAGGGACTGTAAGTCCAGTGTCTTTGATGATTTGAATGAACCATTTTTGATGGTGAAAAGTGTGCAAACGTTTACATAAAAAAAATTTTGATCAGAAGGAAAATAGCAGGGGCAGAGCCTTTGCACAAGACTGAAAAGAAACAGAGTCCTGGCCTAAAGCTGAAAAATTAAAAATTTTGTGTGTAATACGAATACATTTCTAGGAGAAAAATGAACAGAGTAAAAGGGCCAGAGAGGTACCAGGACTAAGGCCATCACACTCTAGGTACATCAGGAGAGATGGGTACAAAAAAGACAGACATCCCTCAAAATAATGAATGAAAAAAGAAATTTATGCTTAATCCAGCTACTTGACCTGAGAGCCTGAAAATGGGTCTATGCAGACAGGATCATAAAATACTGGTTGCATTGAGGGAGTTAATCAGAAGACTGTAGCGAAGAAGTTCAGCCCTGAGCTGCTAAGAGAGTAAGTGAAAAACTGAGAAGCCCTTGGACTCTCCCATGAGAGGTACTGGTGAGGTCCTCCTAAAAGCATGAGCTTATGTCTCACAGATACTAATAAAAATATCAATGTGTTGTAAAAGAGAATAAGGTTTGACTATGGTATTTAGGTATCAAATGTTTCAAGTCTTCACCTATTGATGGCTCATAACAGCTGGAAAGGACACTACATCACCTACTGCTACTGCCGAAAGGAGCATGACAAATTTGCCCTGGGAATAGTGGAGATTGTTACTAAGAGAGAGTATTTGTATATCAAATAAAAAACATAGAAGAGAGATCATAGTAAGAAACACAGCCTCTAGAGCAAGAGTCTGAAATGCAAGTGCAAAGACCAGAGGTGGATGATGTTGCCATGGCCTCCAGTGAAAGGAAGAACTGACGACTCCTTCTCCAAGGGTTACAGCAGTAACTCCTCCAAAGTGAGAGAGAGAGAGGGAGTTCTTCACCTTCCAAGGAAAATTGTCATTATCTACCCAGTAAGGCAGGCGGGGCAAATCAACCAGGCATCTTTGGGATGCTCTTTTGTTACAGAGTTTTACAGGGACCCAGGACTTGCCTTGCTTTTACATCTCAAGCCCCAGCCCTGGGAAGTGATCCACTCCAAGTTTTGCACCTGCAGAGTCCACCTACCTGTCATGGAGTATGTGGGGGCTGAGTGCCTCCTCATACAGTTCCGTAACTCTCATTCCTGGAGAGAGGATTAGCAGAAGACAGCACTACTAAACAAGGGGCTGCTCTTCTCTCTACCTGTAATAAGCATGGCAGTCTTCATGTAATAGTACATGACCACAGGCTGCACCCACCAGTGGTTGAGAGTTTTAAACAAACTGCAGTGAAGTCCCAAACACACAGATGCAAATCCCCTTTATACCAGCATAATGAGCATAGCTATCAATGTAACAAAGCACCTATTGGCAAAGGAGGGAGAGAGCTAATCACATCTATATGCAGTACATTTAAATTATAAAATAAGCTGTCAGCTGCAGACATTTTTTCAAAAAGAAATGAAAAATCAATTATGCCTATGCTATGAGAAAGTGAGCTCAGGGGCATCAGGGACTTGCTGGTACATGAAGAAATATTTAAAGAGAAGCCAGTTCTAAAACACGATGGGGCATCCTGAAAGGTGCTGCCATGCACTGGAAATGATGCTGTATATCCACATGGGAAACCAGAAGTGGTTCTGCATATCCATGAAATAACCATCTCAAGCACCTTATCCATATCTTAGGCAGGAGAAAGATGAGGAGTGTGTTTACTAGAAAGGATACTTGCAGCAGCATGAGCTCCGCACAGCACCAAATGGTTTTGCTTTTGCCCAATGCTCATGGGGCCTCTCTCTGACCAGGAGTAGCCAGAATGTTAATTGGATGATCACGGTTATTTTGATTAACAAGCAAATTATTAGCTTTTCATATCCTTTCTAATCTCAATGCTGCTTGCTAAAAATGCTATTAGAACAATGAAGCTTAGCTGGGAAACTAAAAGGTAGGGAACTATGCATTTACAAGTCTCTGGCATGACCTGCTTGGACTCATCACTGTGTTACACAATAGTGGACATTTAAAAGTCCGCCAGTAAAAGAAATTGTCTCTCTCAAACTTCATGGCCTCATGGACTTCTTGACCAAATACAGAAATGCCAACTGAATTATAGGAAACTCTTGTTATTGTACAGTCTGTGCACATGCTTCTGGGGTCTTCTTGCTTCTCTCTGTTCTCCCTAAATGGAAGGCTACAAAAAAGAGATGTCCTTTGAGAAAAGATGATGCTCAGAGACAGCACAGCTGTTTCTTCATGTAGATCTTCATCCCCCAAATATGCAGATCCTTAAACATGAAAGGAACATTAAATATCTTCAGATCTGGCCTGATTCAGTCAGAGGACATCTCCAGCTCCTTTATGGCAGACAATTCCTGGAAGTCTATTTTGTTACTTGCTGCTACAAAAAATACTCCCACTAACTTAAGTCTTCTTTGATAGGACAGTTGATGTTTCTGTCACTGAAACATCAGTTGAGGTTTCAACACAGCTGAATTTTCCATCACTAAATATATGTCTCTGAATTCACACTTTCCTAGAGATGTCTGTAGAGCCAAGAGTCCCCGTGTCTATCACATGAGTGGGATGTATGAAAGTTTCTTTCCCACAGATGCTACCACCCTTGCAGCAAACACACACACATGGAAATGAAGCAGCTCCTTCAGTCTCAGCTGTCTGTTCTCCTTTACACAAACAGCAAAGTATGAGAGAAAGAGGAGTCCTGGAGGGTATCCATTTCACACTGGATTCACATCGGTGATCTGAAACCATAGATGAGTTTTCTTGGTCAAACTAGTGAAAGTGTTTATTTCCTCTTTGCAATTGCTTGGGAGCAACTGCACTCAAAGTTGTAGCACACAGGACTGCTGTGCTGAGAAAAGGGTCATGTGTTCCCATCCCTGTGGATTCATGAGTAGGCACAGATGTTAAGCTTTCCCTTTCCCTTCCAATCCATATCGCTTCTTCCCCAGTCAGCCCATCCTTCTAAAAGCAAGAAGATAATTTGCAGAAATACAGAGATGCATTTCTCCCCTTTGTTTGGAAATAATAGCGTATTTCTACTTTATTCTTTGAAATACATACTTTTTCCATGGAGTCCATGGAGACTCAGAACCAGAAAACACCACCCCATGATGATGGCTGATGGTTTGTGTCTGATGTGTGCCTGTCTCTGCTGGGCTGTAGCCTACACTAATGCTTCATGTACGGGCAAAGACAGCCAGACTGCTCCCTGCAAGTGGATAACAGCTTTATTGCTCTAAGAGATGCCATTTAAAGCAAAGTTAAAGACAACTTACTGGTAGCTAGCTTGTGTGTACGTAAAAAATATAACAAACCAAATAAAATTCTTGCTGTCCAGCACAAAGTTACTGGATCTCAGACTTGCTGGCATTTGCTTTTGGAACAAAGAGGGAAATATCTCTGTAAAGTTTCCATTGATCTATAAAGCAGAAACATCTGCTGCAAGTGTTCTCCCAGGCCATCTCTGAGTGCAGTCAGCAGGAGGCGAGCCTGTGGTTAATAGCTTTCTCTCTCCCTTCCACAGTAGATGTCATTGCAATGAATACGAAGCACAATAAGTAAGTTTACAGGCTAACTCAGCCAGAAAATACAAAACACAAACATGGAAAAAAAGCATCACGAGAAGACTCTCAACAGCTTTCAGATTAGTGATGTATTCCTGCCAGTGCGAAAAGAGAACCACTGGACCAGCTGCCTTGAACCAGCCCTTGGATTTGCCTCCATTAAAAATGCTGTAAGGACCATTTTAAAGCTCTCTTCTGCAATCCCATATAAAAGCGCTTGCAAGTCTGGGATTTAATAATAAACTGTCCTCTCTGGAAGGATTTTTGGAGAGTTTAATTCAATTTGCAGTGTAGTTATGCCACATACCCACACTGAGAATTTTAATTCCCTCAGTGATGCTAATTGGTACACACTTCCAATGTGGTCAACAGCATCCCACAGGTACTAGAGTAGTGGAAACTTCCCAGCACAGATATGAGCATGGGATTCACTGCAGGTAGCAATATTTAAGTCAAGCAAAGCTAGTGCTCTCTTGGGCAAAGTTTGTGTTCCCCTAGGCTGCTTTTCACAACATTGCTGGTTGTTTCTACCTACAGGAAACTTTGGAGGGCAGCCTCCAGCATCTCACCTAGACACTTCCCTCGTGAAACTGCCACCACTTCCCCCCCACAGCCATCAGTGACATGGGGCACTGGTGGGTCCTCCACCACCCCCACCACAGTGCCTGCCACAGCTTCCTGCACCCTGTGATGCTGAACACCTACTGCTTCACTTCCCCTCCCATGGGAAAGCAGAGGGGGCAAAGGGAGGGTCAGTTTTCTGCACCTGCCTGGCTTGTGATAAAGGTTTTTTGCTGCACTGGAGGAATCTAAGGGTCTGAGGCTGAGGTGGTGCTCTCTGCTTGGGGAGGGCTCGGTTTGGGCAAGCATCCCAAGGCAAGCACTGCAGAAAGGTCCACCAGCGGCACGGCCAGTGCTGCTGGCCCCAAGGCATGCCAGGACCCCCTAGGCTTTGCCACCCCCAGCACCCTGATGCCTCTAGGTCCTTAACAGCCTCCCGGTAAGTGCCCAGCAAATGTCACCACTACAGACACAACCAGTGCTTCTGTGAGGCTTAGAAATATCCCCTTCTTCTGGGGAACCAAAAGTTAGCTGCTACAGAGAACAGCCTTTTTAATAGAAGGATCAATGAGATTCTTCTTATTTATGCCATGCTGGTTACAGCATGTCACTCTGTCATCACCCTATCATTGCTATGCTGTGCACACCACTTATTGTAACTTTAATGGTGTTATACTTACCAAGGTTATAATTACACATTATAGTGTGGCTTTCCTACACCGAAAAAGGACTAAACGTGCAATTACACAGCTCATAAATAGGAGGATGCCATACTACTGCATAAGCACACATGCCCACATAAAACCTTTAATTACAGTTGCAAAGAGATTATAGTAGATTTTACAAATACATTATTCCGACTGTGGTAATTGTTAGCACCACCTCTTGGTGAGAACCTCTATCTGCATGGGACTTCCCTCGGCAATGTACAGGTGTGAGGACTATGGCACCTGCAAAGCCAGTCATAAACTAGAAAAGCATCATTAAAAAAATAATTTGCTGGGGTTTATTGTTATTGTTCTTGTTTCAAATGTTTAAAGATAAATATCTTAACCTATGTGTACTGCTGTAAAATATTTTATTATTTAGAAACACTGACCCCGACAATCAAAGATACAGTTAAGTGAAAAATCATATGTGCCAAATTCAGTGACCCGTCAAAAATTTAACATTAGACCTAAAGAGAAAAACACATGGCAAATACAAATTACTAGATAACTATCAATACACTAAGATTAACTGTCACTGTGACAAGATGAAAACTAAATGCTTTCTTTCAAAAGCGCCCCCATTTGAGTCGTAAATACCCATCAAAGGGGATCAGGGGAAAACTAATCTCATCTCCAATCCCAAGACGGTTTCTAAGAGGAACCTACTGCAAGTTATTAATGTGAAAAGTCATAATGCAACCAGACTCTACCAAGAGGAGCTCCCAAAGAAAATTTGAAGATTTTTAACACTCAATAGTTCACCTAAAATAAAAGCATACTGAATGATAATGGTCTTCTTAGCCAATCCCTTGTCTAACAGCATTCATTTGGGACCATCCACGTCTGAGGTTTAATGACCACACAAAATTTTTTTCCTCAAGTTGCCTTGCCAAGAAAATCATGTACGACCCACCATATGTGTTCCACATTTTCCCTGATGTTGTGAGGCCATCAGCAGCACCAGCTGGTGGCTAGCTCCAGGGGAGCTGTACTGGGGTTACAGAGGATGAGCTGGTGCAAGGGGAGGGGGCAGAGGGGCTCAGAGGCACACAGAGCCCCTGTCCTAGAGGACAGCACCATGATTTCCAGCAAAGGGAAAATATTCCCCTTAGGTCTTTCTATGAAAAGCCTCAGGGCAGGCCAGGTGGAGGTATCTGGGCAAACAATCTCAAATGACAGCCCCGGACATCCCACGGCTGTGTGTCTAACATTGGGCAGATGGTTAAATTTCATTGTTTATCAGGTGACCACACTGGCCAAATGTTGAGCTATCTGTCTAAATGCCCAGACTCAGTCCATAGCATGAGTCTCATTTATGGAGGAAAGACCAAAGAGGGAAGAAGGGACAGAAAGATGGAAGGAAAGAGAAAGAAAGGGGAAAGAGAAAGAGAAAGAGAGAAAGAGAGGAAGAAAGGAAGGAAGGAAAGGAAGAAAGGGAGGGAGGAAGGAAGGAAGAGAGAGAGGGAAGGAGGGAGGGAGGAAGGAAAAGAAAGAAAGAAAGAGAGAAAGAGAGAATGAGAGAATGAGAGAAAGAGAGAAAGAGAGAAAGAGAGAAAGAAAGAAAAAGACATGTACTCTATTAATTCCTTTTTGCTTATTTAATTTTCAATTTTAATTGTGCACAACAGGCAAACAGAAATGAATGAATGAAGTTTTTTGAATGTATAAAACATAAAAAGTATGCACTTCTCTGAAAGTAGCTTTTAAATTACAGCACTTTGCACTCAAAGTTACTCATGGTGCAGAGTCCTGTGATCTATGAGGGGCATAAATTTCAGAAATGGAAAGGGTCCGCTTTTCCTTTCCTACCTTCTTTTTCTCACATTAAAACAACAACAAACAAACAAAAACACATAAAAGATGAGAAAAATAAATCAGTTTCTCAGACTTCATAGCTTCAGCTCTGTTTTCTAGTATCATAATTCTATGTGTATTACTTCAGGAAGGAAATTCACATATCTTAAGTTTTCTACTTGGCTGCAGTAATTTCATCTTATTCCCTCTTGGTTTCAGCAATAAAAGCATCAAACAAAAGTTTGTAGGTTCATAAAGGCAGAATTAGCAAGAATACACGCATATACACTGAGCCACCTAAATCCTGATCACAGATACAGATAGAAGCACACATATGCATAGATACAGTCAACTTCTACCTCCCTTATTCATTGAGAAGTCCAACTGGAAGTACTTAATAGAGGGATATGAAGAAAGTGTTCAGGATATAGGTCTGGAACTTGAAGGAAGAAGAAAATTTCAGTTCTGAGGGTCAAACGAGTTTCTGATGCTTTCTATATAATACAAGGAGCTTAAGTCAGCATTTTCAGGATTTATTTTCAATTTTAAGTGCTTTAAAATGAGACTGAGGCCTGATCTTTGTAAAGGGGCCTGATGATTTCCCAAAACCAGACCCCTTGCTCCAGTCAAGTAAAATGCAGGGCAATCAATATCAAGTCTCATTTTTTAAAACCCCACATTTTGGCTATGAGAGCGCTTGGCTTTTGGCAATGCTATTGGCTGTAAAATCTCAGCTGAAAGTGTGCACACTCACGACTTATCCACCTTCCTGCACAGGATAAATCAACAGGAGGAAATGGAAGAAATTTTACAGTAATTTTTTGCAAAGTGAATTAATTCTTTGCCAGGGAAAACAACAGGAAAATGGCCATCTATTTGATGTCCTTGTGCCCTGGCTAACTATTAGCTGACTGTGATGAAAACTCCTATGAGCCCTCACACCTCCATATTCTGCTACATTGGGACAGATTTCCAGTGCAAGAAGGACATCCCTGTGGAGATACAGGAGAGCTTCAGTCAACAGAAGCCTTGAGACAGCACTGGTGGTGTCCACTCCAGCAGGAATGGAGGGAAGTAAGTTGAGCAATAAAAGGTGAGTAAGGTCCTCTTAGACTTTTAGAGATTGTAGGGGGGCAATAAACAGGTAGAAAGCAGTCTCCTGGGTCTGAAGGCAAAGGAGAAACAAGAATAACGTCCCTGAGGGAGGGCACAAGACGCATTCAGAAATGAGAAGTGGGAAAGAACCAGTTAAATAACAACTGACCGGGTCACTTGCATCACTTGCACTCGTGAATGAACATTAATGCCAGTAAGGTCTGTACTAATTTATAATGTTACAGGACACTCTGGGAGCTGCATTTGTTCCCAGGGGTTCAAAAACTAATTGTTCAAGACGATACACCAATGGCATCGCTATATTTGTCAAAAGAAAGCAACACAAAAGCACTGGAGGAAAGACTAAGCTCATCCCCCCCATTACACAATGGAATACAGCTCCCAACAGTGTCTAGAGAGTCATGATGTGTTCGGTTCAGTGCTTCCCAATCAAAAAGTAGGAGCAAACAGTCCAAGCCCTGTCAGCGTTACAGAGGAAATAGCCAAATTCACTGAATGGCATTTACCAGTGGTTACAAGGCCTTAACAAAAACGGTCGAGTCAGCATATCCTTTGACCTAAATCAACAAAACAAAGTGCTTGAGAGAAGCACTGTCCTATTTGCAGTGGACAACATCTTTCCAAGATGAATGCTCAAGTTTTTTCCCCTTTTAGATGCCGCAAATGGGTTTTGGCAGATGCTTCTACACCCAGATGGCGCCAAGTTAACTACTTTTATTATGCCTTTTGGATGGTAATCTTCCCGCAGACTTCCTTTTGGCATCGCTACTGCACCCAATATATTCCAAAGGAAATGACAAGGCTACTGCAGCACCTGGAAAGGGATAGTTGCTTGTACAAAAAAAGCCTGGGATATTGCCATTGAGAAGAGAAATATGATAAAAGCCGGTCTAGATTCCCAGAGACACTTGGTATTTGGGTCTGAAAGGCAATAAACAATAGGCTACATCAAAACTAGCTGAACTATTGAGATAACACAGATGAAAACTAGGCATAAGGGCAGACTGAGAAAAGGTAAATTGGCCTAAGAAAGTAATACATTAATGCAAACTCCTGAATCTATGTCAAAGTGAAATCAATGTTGGGTTATGAATGGTAGTAATATATCCCTGGAATGAACTCCTGGAAAATGAAATAACCTGGTATTTGAATATAATACAAGAATATGTTTTCAACTCAGTGGAAGCCCTACCTGAAGCACATCAGTGCTCTCTTCCCATAACTACTCATAGCCACCTGCAGCATTGCCACCTGGTCAAACTGGTGGGGCTGCTACATACTGCTCCTAGACATTCGCTGATGATATAAATCACTCTCTGCAGACTGAGAAGTGTCTCATTGTAACAGAAACATGTGAAAAATGTATAAAAAAAAGTTAATTCAGCTTTTGACTGACCACAAACCACTTGTACCCCTGGTAAATAGGAAAGACTTGGATCGTCTGCCAGTGACTTGTCAAGCACTACTTAGGGCTTAACTAGGTACAATCCACAGACATAACACAGTATTGGGACTGGCACAACTTTGCCCATTGGTGGTACCCTGTCCAGATACCTTGTGAATGTGGCAGATGTACAAATATTGCAAATGGCTGAGGAAATTAAAGCTTTATGAGAGAGGTCTGCAAGCCTTAAAACCAATGTCTGATTCATAATTATAACACATCTGACTGGTTAATACCAAAAATGCGGAACTGTAATATTAGAGTGTGGGAAAAGTGACTGCCTTAAGTATATTAGAATCATACCAATAATAATTGGACTCTCATTCCAGAAAAAAGCAGTATTGCAGAGCCAACAAGGTTATCCCAGCAAAAATATCCCTGTGGTACTTCATTGCTGAGAATTATGAATAAGCCAAGATGTCCATTTAGTGGTCTGCCACAGGCAGAAGACATCCTGCTTATTCTAGCTATGCCTGTGTGTAGCTGCCTGTGAAACGCAAAGCCTACTGCAGTCTCCCAATGGTGGCTGAAATACCTGTAAGTTACCCACGCCAGGTCCTCACAAATGACCTCCTGACCCAATCCTTGCCTACAGGGAGTCTGCTACGTTATGGCAGTAGTACTAGAGCATGCAGTAGGGCAACACTATTACTTCCCATCTCTTTGGGATTCTCTTGGCTAGGTTATTATCCTTTAACACAATGATTTCTAAACTAGAATGCCCTTACTTAAATGTTTTAAGGTTTAAGCTTTCCAGCAATGCACTGTACATCTCTATCTGACATTTTCTCTCTCCCTTCCCTCTCCTGGAATTCTTGCTTTCAGCAACCACATCCCTGGTTTTTGATTTCTGGAAAAAATTCTCCTTTCTCATGGTGTCTTGCTCGATCATTAAGGTTGACATGCCAAAACCTTCCCACTGAGATCTTGCTGGCTTTTTCGGCATCCCACTTCTCCACATCTGTTATTTTATATAGCTATCCGTAATACTACAATTATTGTGCCAGTAGCTTGTCCTCTTCATATGCAGACCATATCTCTCACAGATTTCTCCCCAAATGGGTGCCTTCTCTGCTACATTAGCTACTCCAGTCCCAAAAACCCAGCTGTCTGAAAGCTCTGTGTTTTTCAGAAAACATAAATCACCAAGTCCCAAAATATCTGACAGCCTTATACATAATAAAATTAATGACCAGAAAGTAATGCGCTCATAACTTGTGATTGAAGGCCAATGAAAGTGACACAAGAAACTTTCCTTTCCCCCATGCTGTTGTTAAGTAGCATTTAGGAACTAGCTAATGACTGATAGTTAGCTTCAATTTGTAGACCTTAAGGTGATACTGCACACCATTCCCTTACGAATCAGGAGAAAAACAAAACAATCTCTGTGACTCAGAGTATATGCCATCCTTTGTTCACATCCTAAAGATTTGCCTTGAAACGCTGGTAAAAACTACAGGACGGGGATAAAAGAAGAGGGATCCTAGAACAGAGAAACATCATCTAGGAGCCATACTCATCTTTTACCATATTCAGCAACAACACAGACATCTAAATCTACAGAAGGCAATTGGATATGATCATAACCACATGCTCTTATTCAAAATAAGACAAAAACTAACATTTATTGGCCACTTAACGTTCACACTCATTCTACTAAAATTTTGCTCCTAGTATCATTTCATCTGTGTCTTTCATGCTGGTATTTTCTGATCCTGTAATTTTTGTTAAACCTGCTAGAGCAAGGTTGAACCAAAATGTCAGTAACGGCTACTCAAACCTAGTAATCTATGACCACTTTGCCTCTTATTCTACCCTTTCTATAATGGTTTACTATATTATCTCCTATACTATCTCACACTGCATGCTGTCCTACCTGAAAAATTTTACCCACAGGTCTACAACTCTCAGAGTTACAGGTCTTGGATTTTTGAGACCTTACAGCAGAAGTATTTTTTCCCCCCAATGTCAGTGCTAAAAGCAAAATCAGGTACGTTTTCTGGCCAAATGTCAAAATCAAAAAAACCCACCATTCCAAACAAAAAGCCCAGCAGAATCCCAAATCTCAAAGCAAGCAGCTAATGAGTCTTAATGACTGAAATATTCAAAAGTCATAAAGAAAAACTTCACCAAATATTTGAGAAAAATCAATAGAGAAACTGTTCCTAGCCCTTATCAGGAACTGTTCGACACTAGAATAGGTCAAAATTCTGAAAAGCAAATGTCTTTGTCACCAGGCATGTGCATAGCTACCTGCATTTTAAGATGCTTAAAGAGTGAAGTGTCCAAAGTACACCTGAGTTTTTCTGGGAAACGGGAAATAGGTATTTTCTTACCTGTCTTTTGAAAAAAGAAAACTCTTCCCACAGGGAGCAGTTGACCACAGGAATGGATTGTCCAAAGAGCATCCCTGCTCCCAGAGAGATGCATAGCTTCACCAAACAAGGCCTTGGGCAACCTCATCTAATTGTGAAGTCAGCTCTGCTTTCAGCATGGGGTTGGACCAGATAACTTCTAAGCATCCTTTCCAATCTTATTATTTTTTATAGTTTGATGATTCTAATCAGTAACCAAACAAAAAATTGAATATTCTGCCAATTAAAGGGTTTTGACACATTTCTTCCATGATAAATTGCACCTCTGCTTTCACCACATTGAGACAATGACATCACCACAATTGATGGTTTCTGTTCTGCTTACAGGAAAACATTTCTACTTATGCGAAAATACCGCTCCCATCATTTTAGCATCTGTGTGCTATTTGGACAGGTTTTATCATCGTAACTGTGATAAATGCCAGTGCTTGCTTCACCAAAACCTTAATTTAAGACTTAAGTTCTAAGGATATGCTTATACGTACATTCCCTGGCATACCGCTTCCTTGTTTCACAGGTGGAGAACTAAGACACAAAGGAAGTCTGTGAAGAGATTGGCATCTGAACCTTTCCTCCTGAATCTCAGTCCATTGTTTTCAACACAGATCCATCCTTTGGTCCTTCTTATATACTCTATGGGGAACTTCCTTTAGTACATAGGAGTTTCTTCTCATAGCTATAACAGCTGATCTAAAGGATTCAGTGTCAAAAATATATTGTCATTCAAACTCCTCCTCATGCACAGCTCAGTTCATGTTTTTTATAGCACACTTTGAAATAGGACAGAATTGTATGCATCTGCTTTTGTTGATACTTTATAAAGACACCTCTGTGAAGAAGAATATTGCTTTCATTTTAGGCCACTGGAAGAGCCATTTATCACCAAGATTTCTTATCTGCAGGGGCCAAGGATGAGACTGAAAACACAGACAGCATCAAGCAAATATGACCCTGGGACTGTGTCAAAGCATCCAAACTGCACACCTGCTATGCTACAAGACATTCAGTGTCAGCACATCAGCAGGGAAGAGCTGAGCTGCTGTGCCAAGCATCTTATGTTTTTCCTGCCTCTTCCTACATGGTCTCTGGTCCCCACGGCACACATTCTGTAGAGTCCAGCGGCCTCCACTTATCTGCAGAATTTGCACAACTTTCTGGGTTTTGTGGCTGGCCATTAGTTTTGTTTGAACCTTGCAGCAGTTGCTAGTAACCTCAGCATTACCTTTCCAAGCTGTCGCACAAGCTATATGCTCTAAAATGTTATTCATTTCAATAGGAAAGATACCCCAAGGACATGGATTTTGAGTAAGTAATCTAACGCCTTAGCTTTCTACCAGACTACTGAGGTTTTTAGCTTAACTGCCAAAAGCAGAACAACAAAACTCTTTGCCAGATCCTACTCACTGTCTGAGCAAGTACCTCTTCATCTGTCATAGACTGTTCAGCTCCAGTCAGGACAGGGCAGAAGAAACTGGCCCCTCTCTTCAAACTTTATTGCTCCCTGGGGAGACGTAAGTGTGTCCCACCCGAGTGTGTCACACCACTGGCCATTGAGATACTCATTAATTTAAAATGCCAGTGCTCAAAACCAGTAAAGTTCCTAGCTACCCTTGTAGTAGTGAAAGCCAAGTTTCCAAATACTTGCAAGGCAAAGAGGGGTGTTTCCAAGGGCAAGAACAACAGTCATGTTCCCAACCGGCTGTTGTCCTTGAAAAAAAAAATCTGTCTTGCATGTGTGAGCAGCTGGGGCAGGGCATGATCTCCCTCCAGGGACATCCTCTCTTTACATTGTTTTCCCTTTTTAAGAGTACAAGTGTTGGGTAGCCCCCTGCCACTGTTGCACTGTAGGATGAATTGAAATACAGTGTTATTAATAAGAGAAAAAAGTAACTCACACAATAGGAAGATTTAGTTACGTTTTTGAAAAAGGAAGAGCAAAGAAATAGTTGTCTCCACATCTCTAAGGCATTCTGGGGTGAATATTTAACTTGTGGAGCTGCAAGGAGCTTGGCAATATATGCCAAATTTCCAGTGGGACAGGCAGAAAGGCCAATGAGAAGGGATGCTGACAGGCTAGGAATGGAGTAGCAATGTGGTATTCTAACAAAGATGAAAAGCGTTGCTCTTACATCCGAGACCAGCTTTGTTAGGGTAGTTGAGTTTCTCAGGCCACATAGTTGAACTGTCAGTGGGTTTGGCTGTGTCACCTTGGTATAAGCAAAGCTTGATGAAATGTGAGTAATTTCTAAAAGAAAGCATTTCTGTGGGTTTGATTCTCTGTTTTGTGGTCATTGCCTTGGAAGGAACATTAGTAATTTTGGGCTTTTGCACTTGCATTTAAAAAAAAAAAAGGGTGGAAGATACAGAAGGTTTTAGCAATTGTTACAAACTCACAAGCTGTCTGAGGGCCTGCAGCCAAAGCCTTGCTGACCTGCAGGATCACCTGGCCTGCTGGAAACCAGCTGTGTGAAGGCAAGGGGACTGCCTGCCCAGGGGCTTGGCACTGGCTGCTCTCCCCTTCCATCTTTTCCCTGCAGGGTGCTGAGCCGAGGGTGAGGCAAGCACACCTCTGCTCACCTGCCATGCCTGAAGGAGCCCAGGAGGGCATACACTTGCTGCCCCTGCTCTGGATCCAGCACAAGCAGTCTTTCTTCCATGCAAACCTGAGGGCCATGGACTGGCAGGATGAGCAGGACAGTGGAAATCAGCCAGTGCACAGCAGTGATATGAGCACTTGGGGTCTAACCAACATCTACATTCTGTTGAAGGAAGGCACCTACCTCCACCTGAGTTCCACGCCCGCCCATTGCCCTCTTAGAGCTGTTCAATAGGCTGGTCCTGTAAAACACACTTTTTTCCAGAACAGCACAGGATGGTAAGACTCATGATTCCTCAGCCCAAATGAAAACATTCTCCTGCCTCCTTATAGATGCATCTGCTGTTAAGGGCACTTTCCTGTCTGACCATTGAGGAGCACTCTGGCAGTCACACTCCCACCACCAGAGACTTTAATTGCTGGGACCAAAGCCCCTTCACAGCACACGGCTCCAGTGAGCCCACAGCTGCCCCGCCCGACTCCCAACGCTCTCACTGCAGCTGCACACCAAGCTACCTGCACTGAATGGATTTCTCAATACCTGTGTTAAGGGCCTGGCAGCTCTCACCTCTGGCCATACCTGGCAGGAACTCACTTCCGAGCTTGCAGAAGTCTGTCAAATCCAAGGGATTTCAAGAGCCCAAGTATCTTGGACTAAAAAAGCTGTGCAGAGGTTTCAAAAAAAATTTTGATTTCCAGAAAAATTTCCAAGCCTAAGAGTTGACTGTGCAGCTGCGAGTTCAAAAAAAGAAAAAAAAAAACCCCATGGTCTTACTTGGTTTGTAATTGTAGCTCAGTTACAGTTATCTGCTCTAAAAAATCTTTTCCTCTGTAAAAATTCTTGAACAACAAGAATTGCCTCTATCCCCCCTGCAAATGCAGTGTAAGCTTTGTAGCTAACTAGGAATAGGATCTGTAACATGTATTATGCCATTTGCTACAATCCAGAAACAATTTTCCAATGGCCTTGAAACAGAATGAGTGCAGTGCATTTAAACAAACAGTAAGTGCTTTGGGGCTTGATCTTTAAAGGTTTACCTCCCAATTCTTCCTGCAGAGGTCGTATCTCTGGCTCTGGTGCAATGGATGTGCAAAAATTCATGGATTTAGCTTTGTAACTGCCCTAAACCATGGGTTTGATTCCCACATAAGCCTTGGCTTGCTGATTCCTTGGGTTCACAAAGTTTTCAGGCCTATATTTTTCTGACCGGTTTCAGGTTCACTACAGAATTGTTTTAAAAGTTGTGATGGCTGCATGTACTTAGGCTTGTCTCAAGGTAACGCAACACCTTTCCACAAACAGGAAAAGAACAACAGTGTCTGTCCTGTGTACCTTCTATGTCCTGAGCATGGTGGCTCTGCCGAGCGAGAGATACCTGAAATATCTGTGGAGTACAATATCCTGAATCAACGACTGCACTCACCCCAAGCACAGGTGAAGATGTTGGCATTGTCGATAGCTTGTTTTCTGTACTGTTGTATCTACCTCAGATGCCAATGGTGGATGCTGTAGGCAAAGCCAGCTCTGTGCTAATGGAGGAACAGTGACAGCTCTCTGCCCAGAGAAAGGGCCACCCTAGAGCAAAGACCGCAGCCCAAGAGTTAGATCTCGCTATATGCTAAGAGAGAGATTTCCATCCTGCCATGCTGATTGTTTACATGCTCCATCCATAGGGCTTAGGAAGCTGTCCTGACCAAGCAGCTTTATTCAGAGCAGCAACAGAGGGAACATGGCTGTCACAAGTCATTCACAATTATTCACAATTTTTGTCAGTCCTTAAGATGGAAAGAGACCGAGGAAATCAGCAAAATGCATTAATAGGACCATTTCAGTTATTTTTCCCCAGCTTCTTCTCTCTGCATCTGTCTGTCACTTACTGGCTTGCAGGTACTTTGATAGCAAGCCACAGAAACAAATGCAGCAAGTGCTTCACTAGTACTCTGGAAACTCTCAGGGGACAGGAGAAGAAATAAGTACAAAATTGTTACTCTTTTTGCTCCCTGCATGTATTTATTTTGGACCCATTGGGCTAGACCGCAACTAAAACTTTATGAACCTAATAAAATTCCCAACATTCTCAGACATGGGTCGTGATGTTTATATATTAGGCAGAATACAAAGGTGTATTTATGAGGAGATTGGAAGTACTTAGAGATGCTTGAGCTCAGGCAAGGCATAAAGCACACGTAAGAAATGTTTTTAAACTTAGCATAGGTACAATCAAGCCAACCAGAAGGCACATCAAAACCAGAAGTTTCAGAAATGCTGTGCACCTCATCACAGAACCATCCCACATTCTCACAGGTGGTGGAGTACAGGCTAATTTAATTATTTTTAAATAGATGTTATCTACTTATTTATTTGCATTGTTCTGCTATGGCTAAAATACAAGCTCTCTCATTTTGGTAGTGGTAGTAACTATACACACTAATAAACAGGAGAAGGTTACAAGAGTAAACACATCTTTTCCTTTCTGTCCTCATAAAACACATACTAGTCCCTGATTCAATATCCAAGATGTACTGTCTCACTCAAGTCAAGGGATAATGGGTCTTGGCGACAGAATAGGCTTTCCATCTTTATAAACAAGAAAAAGCTAGAGGGAATATATACTGGGATTTGCTTCTGCCAGGAACAAATAAACAGTTCTGTCAATATACAGATAATCCCACTTCCCTGCTTCACCCATCTCTGTCTTGTCTTTGTCCATCTCCATTCCACATCCTAAAAAAAAAAAAACAACAAAGAGAGAGAGAGAGAAAGAAAGAAAGAAAAAGGTTATGTGCTCATTTTCCTCCTGTCACACATCTTTTTTACTGATTTGAGGATTAACTTTTTTGGATACTTCCTGTCACTAGAAGACCTCTCACTCCCTCTCTGCACCAGAATAGCATACGTTTTCAATTTAGATTATGTTCCCAGCAGATGTTGCAGGACATGAAGGTCTTGCTTTCTCTTTCATTAAAAAGGCACTTACAATGCATTTTATTGTCTTGAATGGAAAAAAGCATGTATTGCAATCTTCAGAAATCAGTCAGTGTGATTTCACAATCTCTATCTTAAAAAAATGTAATTGGTTAACAAGAAAGAATAAAAACTAAGGTCCATGTTGATCATATATCCCCGAAAAGCATTTGTAAGCATCCCTCCTAAGGGTGATGTGGAAGATAGGGTTTAATATCTCAGGGAGAACTCCTCAACTCTGATACACAGTCAATCCAAGAACCACTTCTTTTTTCTTCATAATATTTTGTACAAAAATTCAGAGTACATATCAGTGCTTTTGGTTCTCCATGTAGACCTCCCAGCTATCCCGTGTGCATGCAGCTTCATCTGAAGTCAGACATGTTAAGACAAAGCCTTCCATTCTCAAGGCATGACACTGACATCCCACATGAAGCCTGAGATCCGGGTTAAAGTGTAACATCTAGATGTACCACTTTGACTGCTTGCTGCTGGCTGGTGACCTTGCCAGACCCATGTCACCCGTGTCTTCCTTGCAGCAGGAACTGCAAGGAAGGAGGTTGAAAGTGGACCAGAGCACCAAAAACCTCAGTGCTTTGAACTTATCTTACAAATATGGACCAGAATAAGTGACCTCCTGCTTCATTAACAGTCACCCAAGAGTAAGACTTGAAGGGTAAAGAATAAGGAAGGCTGCATTAGAAAAAAAAAAAAAAAAAGAAAAAAAGGAAAAAAGAAAAAGCTTATGCACACTAGGAAATTGTTGTTGGTAGTTTGTAGGATGCTCACAGTGTCACAGAACCATCTGTTATCATCTGGTTTCACAAATACCTACTGCTAAACATATATATATATATATATATTTGTGTGTGTATGTGTACGCATCTGTGTGTATATACTTTACATGCGCTCATATTTACTTATTCCATCCTCTGTATCGAAACTAGGAACAAAATGAGGTTATACCCTACAGCAAAACATACACAAACATAATGTGGAATCACCAGAGCTGCCAAAAAATCCCTGCTGTAGAGAGAAGATTAAGTCTTACAAAACGGACAGCAAACCACAAGTTTCATACAGAATGCTTGTTTCCAATACAGTTAGATTTTATCATTCCATTGTTTCTTGCTGTATTATGGAAGCAATTGTTTTTTACTTAAGTATAGGTATGTCAGAGCCAGAAGCAATGGTCCATCTAAACCTGCATTTGTGACAGTAACACAGACATCATACACTACATTTATATCTCGACATCTATTCCCAACTACATAAATCCAGCCAGTGGGTGTCTCTCAGGTTTCCTCATTTTCCATAAATTTGTCTGTCTTCTCTTGAGCTGATATGCAGCCCTTTTTATTGCTGACTTTGGAAATTGCTCCATAATTTAAAAACTCTTTGTGTAACAGAAACTCAGTTTGAATTACAACTGGTTTTTTCCACCTGGTATATTGGGTTTCCTGATTACACACACTAACTTTCAACTTGCACCTTTCTGTAAGCACTTACAAAAAGCACTTACTGCTTTAGGTAGCTGCTGGTGCCCCAGGATTAGCAAGGAGAGATCAGAGACAATTTTGCACAGCACTTGCTTCCTCCTGGCCATGGGTTGCTGAGTGTGGGTGCTGGCCCCACGGTGGATCAGTGCAGCCTGGATCCTTCCTTCCTGGCTGCTTGTGGCTCCCAGCAAGCAGTAGCAGTGCTCAGCAGCATCCTGCTCATCCCTGAAGCCCCCTGGATAACTCTCCATGGTTTGCCTCTCTCCACATTGACTTATTTCCAACACAGGCCCTTTCTAAGTAAGGGAAACCCAACAGGAGACATACTGAACTTGGGGCAGTCAATGAAATGGTCCCATTTCGACTGGGCACTTGCCAACTTGGCTGAGGGGGCCTTCTTGCCCAGCATCATGCCCCATTGGGCATACTGTGACCCTGCTCCAGAAGCCAGAGGGGATGTAGTGTCCCGATTATTACAACTGAAGGGTTGTCCCAGTTATTTTCCATTTCAGCAAGAAGCAGACATTTCCTCAAATCCTGGAGAACTCCTGGCTCTCAGCTGGCAGTGCCATGAGCTCCTGAGCCATGCAGGTACCAGAGGCCAATGGCATCCTCGTGAAGTTGGGAATATTTGGGAATTCAGCCGCTGGGACTCTAGGCCCAGCAACTCTTAGGTTGGATTTGCTTTCCTGTCTGCAAATAAACTGTTTGATTTTGTTTTATTTTCATAATTAATCACAGCAGAAACCAAGCCTGAAAATCCTCCCAGCAGTGTAACAATCTCCCTCCACACCACTCCCAGTACCTGGCCATGATAATCATCTATGATGGGCCACATCCTGCTGGCACCAGAGCGGGAATGCCCAGTGCAGATGCCAGTGAGCACATGGCAAGCAATCAGAGATGGAGCCGGCGTCCTTCACCTACCCTTCTACCAGGGTCTGCTTGCACTGATATCAAGGGACACTGTCTAAGAGGAGGAGGGAAGGTGGGCTTCTCCCACTCTCATGGCAGTGGAGGACACTGAGACCAAAATCAAACTTGATGCAGCAGGAATAGCCCCAGCCCCTAAGCACTTGACTCACTGCAGAAACACAAGCACCTCAGGCATAAAAGGAGGTGAGGAGCACTGCTAGGATGTGTCAATGCAATGGAAAATGAGATTTAAAAAATCTGTCAGATATATTGCTTACAAATGTTAGCTTGTAATAAATTATCAATGTGCAGACTGAAATACTCCAGATTCCTTTTTTTTTTTTTTTTAAGATTGAAATTTCTCTTCTCCTGCAAATGCCTGTTGGCCCAGGAATTAGCATTTTCTGATATTTCTCTATGCCTTTTCAGGCTGCATGTTGCTGTGCACACCAATCCCTCTACCTTTACTTTCACACTCCTGGTACTTCTTGGCCCTGACACCTCAGGCTCACCTCTGCACGTTTAAACAGTAGCACAAAGCTGGGTTGCACAAGCCCGAATGAGGCAGATGGTCCTGAGTAGCAAAGTGGGATGGCGAGGAAAGCAGCTGAGAGACTTTGGACTGTGCAAGTAAGCGGGAGTAGCCATACCAGGGGTGAGGAGAGGCAACCATGGCTGCAGGGATGGCCATCTTTCCTTCTCCATGCCTGGGAAAGAACCTCCAGGAGGGCAGCCCAACACAGGGACAGGGATGGGGAAAGGCAAAAGGTTATCCTGAAGATAAGGTGGTTCTTTGTGGGCAGAAAATCTGAACTGAGCATATAAACATCCCACGCTTCCCAGCACGGTTTTCAATTAAAATAAACCCATTCTGTAATACGGTCAGAGAATGGCTGACTGAGAAATTTATAGTCTGTAGTATCCAGGAACTCACTCTCTATTACGCTGTGAACATTTATTCAGAAAATTAAAATTAAATTAAAATTGCCATATTAGGGGGACTTGATGCCCTTTGTGGACACATATCTTTTATTTTCAAGACAAAGGTGCTTTTCTTCCAAGAATCCTGATGAATTCAGAGACACTAAAATTGTCCTCATTGGTATTGTACAGCACTGCTTTTTCCTGCTGCTAAGTGATATTTTGTAGTTCCTCTGTTACCTCAAGGCCTGGGTTAAGCCAAAAAGCCAAAAATAGAAAACCACAAAATACTGTAACAGATATCCAAAATCATAAATCTGTAATCAGCAAAGCAGAGAATCTCTGTTAACATCTTCTTCACGTACAACAAGTATTTGTTGAGGCATGCAAATAAAAAGAGTTAATGAGACCAATTTAAGAAGTAGCTTTTGCAAGCACAAGAGTTTTGGATTACTTAGTATCAAAATTGCTAAAAGCTGGGCTGCTCTCAGGAATCCCTTAACCTTTTGAGGGCTCTATGCTGCACATTTACATCCCTATGAGCCATGTTGGTCTTGCCTAGGAGAGACAGCCTTCCTGACGGACCAGCCATGAGCTAGCCCCTGGACAAAAAACCAAGCTAATCCCAGAAGCAGTAACCAGCAGCCACCAAGCGTGAAGTCTGGCTGGGAGCTGGTCACGCTGTGCCAGGTTGCCAGGGTCCCTCACCCAAGATGGGTGGCACAACCAAAATGTGCTGGGAAGCAAGGTGCTCTCCTCCAGTGCAAGGAGAGGGAGCAGGTGGTTCAAATACCATGGAGGCTTGGACACAAAGGCCATCTCTTATCTTTCCAGCAAAGCACCACCTGAAATGGGTGTCAGGATTCACTTCAGCTACAGCTTTTTAGCACAGTTTCACACTGCACTTATAACTTGATCAATCAAATAAACTGGCCACACCAATGCCGAAGTCACCATGTGCTTCTTTTTTTCTGAGAAATTCAACTGCTCAATGAAAATGGACAACAGGAAAAAAACCTTTATCATGTGCATTATCTTGTGTGAAAAACCAACAATGTTTGGTCCTGGTTTAGGTTGTTTCTTACTACTGCCACAGGATGTTAGCACCTTGATATTTTTTTAATATTATTACTGCTTTCATTTCTAAACTGGTGCATCTTCTACCTACTCCTAGGCATGTCCTGTGCTCTTGCCCTAGCATATAAGATGTCACCTCTTTCCTGGTCTTTTAGGGACTATCAATGAACACACAGCAACTATGAAATAATTAATTTGTAGATCAATCTCTTCTCACAAGTACATGACCAAGTAAACTGGTAAACTCAGAAATATGTGCACAGTTCTCAAAAGATAAATGCATCTTTCTGTGTGACATATACTTGACAAATACCCAGCATGTCTGAAAAAGATTATTTTCTAAATGCTTCCATACAAATCCAAAAGTTTACCTTTAGATCCCAGTTATTCAGTTTCCTGCAACACGTACTTTCACCATGAGAGTTACAGAGCATCTAACACCACCACAGTCTTGGCAGAAAAACCCTTGTTGATACTTCTATCACTATAAAATCCACTCATGCTGAGTGAATCAATTACTTACTAAGCTGGCAGTTTTTAAGACAAGGCAAGATAAAACCAACCAAAAAAAGCCAAATATCAAATTTCAAATAGAATCACAATGTCTGTTGAAACATTAAAATAAGAACAGGATAATGTTTTCAGTGTTGAACATTGGTCCTTGGATGAGTTTTTAGTATCAGATTTCAAAACACATTGCTCATGCAGGTTTCTTGCAATGCTTTTCAACATGCATATCAGCCAGGCCCAATAGTCTAAAACCTGGCAGGCCAATTTTGGAAACTATTTAGCACCTGAATCCCACTCTCAGTTCCTTAATCATAACTGGGAAAACTGTACTCCAATGTCTCTCAGAAATTATTTAATAAATTGTACATTATACTTCTAAAGTCCTTTGGATAGGATGGCAAGAGGAGAGTTCAGAGATATCCTGAACAGACCAAAGTAAAATGAGAAATTAAATGAGGGAGCAGTGACAAAATGAGATTTGCTTTGGCTCCTGGAGATAAATAGACAGAGAGATAGATAGATAGAAAAACAGGCAGACAGACAGAGAGACAGACAGCATGTAAACACACAACTAAAAGCCTCAAATTACAATTCATTATTTGGAAACTCCAGATAATAGCATTTTCAGTATGCATACTAAAAGAAACTCAATATTATTTCTAATTCACGGCATTTTCCTTACTGTCACATATCAGATTATTTCTATTATTCACCAGAACAGAAAAATAGCAAAACTCAGAAATTCAGACCAGAAGTTATATTTATGGAAATACTGTCTAATTTTTGAAGAAACCTCTTTGTACCAGGTCATTGGTTAAGGACAGATGGCCTCAAAAACCTCTCAGCAATGTATAAAACCTAAGGTTATATTTGACAGGTTCCAGGAACTGCATTTCACAGAGATGATGGAGTGCTGCAGCAGAGAACCAGAGACCATTTTGGCCTAGTGATGGGATGTGAGCTGACTGGACGCATCACCTGTGCACAGGGCAAGGTGAGACAGAATTGGAGAAGGACCAATAGCTGTTGTCCCCACTGATGTGCCACACCACAGTGCACTGCTGATGGCAAGCTGCAGACCCATGAATTCCTACATTTCTTAAATCAATTTTTGGCCATATGCTCTCAGGCCAGGCTTCAGCTCATGTCTCTAGTTAAGTGACTTTTTTCCTTCGTGCAGAAAGTGACACTTACAATACATACAGAAGTGTGTTTCCATGAGATTAAGGAATGGGGAGGAACTTCCCACTGCCATGCTCCCTTTCTCACTACCAGAAGAAAATGAAACATCCTGGAAGAGCAAAGTTGTGATTCAGCAGTATAGTACTGTCCTGGTGATTTCATTTTGTTGTGGTGGTTGTTTTGTTTGGTTGGTTGGTTGGTTGTGCTTTGTTTTGTCTTCACCCCAAGCTTCTAAAAATAGTCTTTTTTGCTCTAATAACCAAATGCAAATTGAAAAGAAATGGAAAGGAAGTGACATGACTGAACAGCAAGTCTTCTTTTAACCAGTCAGCTTTGCATTGTAAATTAAAGCTGACAAAGTAAAGATAACACTTAAAAACTTTGCACCTTGAAACAATCAAGCAACATTCTTGCAGTCAACCACTTGCAGTACTTACAGCTTCACTCACTGTCTCCTAAGAAAAATGTTTTGCTTCTTGGCTAAACTGATGACTTGGGGTAGAACATGATTTCCAGGCAAAAGGCAGAACAGAGCACAGACCTGTTTGATTCCCGGCTTGGTGTCCTGTTGTTGGCTTACACAAGGTTTCAGTTTAAATTATTTTGAGTTGTCTTTTCTTTCTCTTTTTCTTTTCTTTTTTTGGTAGGTTTGCCTCAGGTTTCAGTATTATCTGTTGAAAATGCTGTGCAGCTTGATACTATCACCAACACCCCAACAGCACTTTATCACTTTGTCACTTACTCCCTTTCAAGCAGAAAAGGAATTTTTCTGGGTGTTAATCTAAGTGAAGTCAAGGGCTGTGCCGGACCCCTCTGAAAAGAGAAGAACATACTATGTGCTTTGTATAAACCAGGTTTGGGGCTTTTTTATAATACAAAAATAAAAGACTTCATTAACATAGGAAATGATTCAGAAGAATCTGCAGACTACAAAGCAGGGTAATATCCCTCAGATGGTACAATTATCCAGACAACTGGAAAAACCTGCAATTGTACAAATAAGGCATAGCACTGCAAAGTTGATAGCAATGTGCAAAGTTACAGAAAGGTATTCTGTAAATTCTTCTAGGGAATAAAGGGTGAGTATGTTGCAATCAGCAGCCAAACTTGGATAACACGATACATAATGTATTAAAGATGTTTAACATTTCTTCATAACAAAGTAGAGGAGTCATAAATCATGAAGTCCTGATTCCTTTGGGTACCACAATTCTTCCAGTTTGAAGACAAAGAATATATCAAGTTTCATTCTCATTATAATCTCCACATAGTAACTTTGAGGTTGGAGAGAGATGCGATTTGTGGAAATATGCCTTCAATAAGGGAGAGGCAATTATGCTTTGGATTACTTAGATTTCTTAAAAGAAGAGTCTGCTGCTTGAGTAATTGGGAGCATTTTGCCTCACAGGGATGAAATAACATAAAGATTGGTAATACATTAAGTAATTTGGAGATTATTTTGTAACCAAGACTGACCTTTAAATTTATCCACTCTTCCTATCAAATGCTCCCTTCCAAGAACTAATTACTGAGTCACTCTCTTTCTGTGCCATATTAAGTACTATTTCTTTCCGTCTTCAGGGGGTTTTGTGTTTGCATGAAATATTCCCATTTCTTCACATTAAGGCAATTTAGCTACTAAAAAAAACCAAACAAACATAGAAGGAACACTTCAAAGTGGCCAGACACTGTGTGTCAGAAGAGAATTAGAGACCTCTAATAACTGTCTGGGCATTTATTTGCTATCATTTACCTGATCATTTCAAAGTACTTTTGAGCCACTAAAGCTTTACAATATCCCACAAAGTAGGTGTTTTTAACCTTTTTTCACAGACAGTAAAAGTGATACAGAAATAGCTTAGCCCTCATGGTTTAGGTCATATGGGCAGTAACAGAGAGGTGCCATAAACAACATGACAAGGCTACAATGTTCCAGACATTAGACAATACCACCGCCTTCTGGAATGAGCAGTCAGTAACATGGCTGTCCGAGAGGGATGGGGAAATCACTGCAACTTCTTGAAAATTATTACAAGGTAGCCTTCCCTAAAATCTAGAGAGTGAAAGGGGAATTATGACATTTACTTTCTGAATCACATAGTGTATATTTCTACATTAAAACAAAACCAGTAAGGTGTTTAGATAATATTCGAAACAACAGAGAGAGACTGATGACAGAAGAGCCTGTTTCTCGGCATCTGCATCTCCCAGGAGGTGTTGGGGTACAAAGAGCCCATGTGTGCAGCAGGATCAACAGCAGCACCAAGAAATTGGGTGGGAAGGAAGGCTGCATTGTTGTAGGCATGTGAGCAAGCTTTTGTGGGCTGCTCCGCCTCAGGTCCACATCGAAGCCATCTGCAGCACTATTTACCTGTCTGCTGCAGCCCGTGAGGCTGCCTCCAGTACCCTGGCTGTGCAGCTCTGGGGTAGGTACACTGCTGTATGTATGCTGTACGTACAGCCACTGTGTCCATCACAGGAGGGTTTCTGTGAATACAATGCAGAGACTGGATCTGAGGGAATAGCATGAAGCTGAGTCAGGGGAGGTTGATGCTGGGTATTAGGAAAAGATTTTTCATGCAGACGGGGGGTTAGGCTCTGGGACAGGTTCCCCAGGGAAGCGGTCACAGTACCAAGCCTGCCAGAGTTCAAGAAGCATTTGGGCAATCCTCTCAGGCACATAATGTGATCCTTGGGGCATCCTGTGCAGGGCCAGGAGTTGGACTTCAATGATCCTTGACTGTTCCAACTCAGGGCATTCTGTGATTCTATGACTGCTTCTGCAATTTCAGCCCCAGGATCCTCCAAGCAGATTGCATCCAGCACTCGGGAAGTATGGAGCTGAGATCATTACAGTGCCGTGACGACCACAGCAAATGCTGAAAGGAGTCCAGGCTATTATTGCATAAGAGTAGAGAGCTTTCCTGGCAGTGACTGCAAAGAATACGAAAATGTTGAAACTGAATTTATCCTCAGTTTCAACATCATCTCTCAGAAAGAGTCAACCAGCAACGGAATTTCAAGGGGGAAAAGCTCTTCTAAAACTAATGGCTTTTCACTCTGTCAGCAGATGATTAATTCCTGGTGCTGGAGGTGTATCTGAGTGACTTAGAATGGAGTTCTGGAAGCCATGAAGAAGCAAGAGAGGTTCTGACCAAGGCTTAATCATTCTATTCTCAGTTCTTCTCTGTCCAAAGCTCTGCTGATTAGAAACCAGGAAGAATTTTTCCTTGAAAAATGGGAAGGAAAACATCAGGATAATCTTGGTTTGCAACTTGGAATCTCACATTAAGAAGAAACTAAAGCAAGACAGATTAAAAGTATTATTTTTTCTCAAAGTCAGATGCCTGATATTCAGCACCTAAATCTGTTGTATTTCGTGTGTCTACTCTCAAATTCAATATAAACTGGCTGATTGGGCCCTCTGAAACATATGCAGATAGGCTGATACATTAATTTGGAATTGTGAGTTAATTAGAGTGACCCAAAACTTTCTTTAAGTGATTCACCAGTGATTACAGAAAAAATAAAAACCACAAGTCCTACATCTCATGTCTCCCTGTTGCTATGTCTGAACACAAGAGAATGCAAATCTATATCTCTCCTGACAGCAATCTGCACAACTTCTGTAAATACATTCCCCAGCCTAACACTAACTTGTGGCAGTCACTGCAAAGTAGGTCTCGACAATCTAGAGCAGAACAATGAAGAAAGAAGGTGATTTGAAAATAGTTCCTGAGCAACAAGCTCTTAAAAGAAGCATCTCTGAAAAACTCCTGTGCTAAAGCTGAAAATACAGATACTTTATAATCATTCTATATAACTTTAAAAAGTACTAACTAGACAATATAAATCCAGCATGTATGCATATAAATTAGATTATTCTATTTTTTAATACTGAAATATTTTTACCAATGTTTATTAAGCTCCCCTCCAAACATCTGGAAATTTAAATTTTTTTAAAAATCAGTCTTTTTAGCAAGTAGTAGAACAGCCAAAACTTTCTTGACGATCAAAACATTCCCAAATACAGATTTCATTTTTTCCAAAATTTCATAAATATTTTTTTTAAATCCTCGTGATTCTTTTTTTCCCAAAAATGGAAATTTTGGCTTAAGCAGCACTGTCACTAGAGACAGAGAAAGAAAGTCCTGTTCCTGATGTTGATATTCAACAGTGTTCATATCCATTAACCATTTTCTTTCTGCATTGTTCTTCATCCAGTCCACAATTTTAACTTCTACAGAAGAAAAAGCAGGTGTCCCCCAGAACAAATGGCCTGATCCACCTCTCATTCCAACTCTAGGAGTAGCTCTGGACAACTTAAGTGTCTTTATATGAAACTTGGTTGACAAGTTGAGAAAAAATAGAATGGGATCACCTAATTAAAGATGGTTTAATAAAGCAAGCAACTTACACTCAGCATAGGAGGTTACATTGGGATGGCTCATCAAAGAAATGTGTACTGAGGTATTAACTTCCCTCACCTCACCCTTTGTGTTGCTATATTTTGTCCAACTGCTGACATGCCATCCAGAAGATCCATCTGTTTTTGCTGAAATATTATTTCAAAACTTCATTCAGCAGACAACAACTCCCAACTTGTTTCCTCAGTGTCCATTTTAGTATGCTGTGACTTCTGGCAACAAAGTTATCAATGGCATGATTAAATGGGAACGCTTTCCAGATGGTGCAGGAGGAATGCCATGGCTCTCTTACTCCAGCTCCACCCTTGCCCTTTCAGGTGGCAGCTCTGTGGCCTCTTCTTTAACCTGTTCCTTACCACTTGACAGTCTGCCTACAAATTCCCATTTCCCTCTGGTTATTTCAGACTCTCACACAACTCGGTGGCCCTGAAACCCTGCTAGATTAAATCTCTACACTTCACTTCCTTTTAAGAGGAATTACCTCATAAAAGAGAAATATCAGCTAACCTGGTACAACTCACCTTTGAAAAACTCTTGCTTTTATTTTTTTCCATTCTCTACTAGCTTTTCTTTGTTCCCTATTGTTTCAAATCTTTGCATACTACTGAGGTGACACTAACAAGCTGCCCAGATTATTTTTTCCCTTCCTGCAACAGAGGGTGTTACAGGCATTATCCCCCAATCATAAAGTGCTGCCTTGGAGTTCATAGATTATTAAAAATCCTTTCTACCAGACTTTCAATTTCCTTTGCCATATCTTGGACTATTATGAGATGGACATTATCCAACTACTCTTCCATTGCAAACACACTCATTTGCACTTCTACAGTTACTCCTGACTGACTTTATTCCCATCATCTGCCTTAGAAAATATAGCCTGATTATCAAACAAAAGTGAAATGTTCTTTGGTTTGAGATAATATTTGGACTGTTTTTATCTTCATCCCCTCCTTATTTCATTGGGGGGAAGGGGAGATTTTTTTTTGACCCTGCTTCTAACTGGGTGAAATATATTAAGTTTGGAAATGGTCTTGCCTCCAGTTACAGATCTCAACAAAAGGTTTAGCTAAGCCATTGATGGCATTGAGTTAATCTGACAGGAAGGTTCTAATACTCAAAAATACTCAAATTTGAAGCAGTAATCATCCAAAAAAACCCCATTCAGTCCAAAAGAGAGAGGAAAACCATTTTGATACTGATTTCAGCTTCCAACATATTTTTCATTTTGAGTCTATGTTAGCAAATACTGACCAGAAACTGATTCAATGACAATCTTACCTTACACACCACAGCATCCCCAGAAGAGCTCCATCTAAGTAGATTAGTCCTGTCTGGGTCTGACGTGCCTGGGCCAATCCTGTTTTTTCTGGAGAGCACTCGCTCATCTTCCAGATCACCTGGAGCACACTCTACACTTCCTGCAACCGGCATAGCCCAAGCCCACCCATCATCCAGCAGACAAAATAAGTGCTTACAGCAAATATAGGAAAAATAAGGAGAGTTAAATGATTATTTTATGTTTCTCACAGGGATAGCTGCGTGCGGCTATTCATTAAATCCCTCAAACCCTGTTCCAAGTCCTTTGGCTTCAATGTATAAGGAAGATCCTCCCTTCTCTGTCTCAAGCTTCTTCCATCTTCACCATGCCAAAACTCCAGATCAAGTCTCATTTAAGCTACATATAAGGAGCAGTTTCAATCCACTTAATATATGTAATCAAATAGCTCACTGCTCAATATATTCTGGAGTTTGAGAATGTTTATGAAGCTGCCACAAAGCTTTCGGTACACTGTAGAGCTCTTCTTTAGAAGTGCCAAAGAAACTGGAGGTTCTTGCCATAAAATTGAGGTCCGGTGTGTCACAGAGTGCACATTGTTTTGTCTAATTTGAACCTGGAAACAATTTCTTTTTTTTTTTTTTTTCAGAACTGGTGAGTAACTGCTGAGATATAAATTCATGCTTCCATGTTAGTACTAAAAGAGACTTTCACAGTGAGTTTGGCCTTCTAAGAACCATCCACCCCACAACGCCATCCGCTCCCGTAATTTCCACATATTAGATTTCATTAAAGAACAGCTGAAATGCAGGATGCTTTTTTCCTCACATCACACCTCCAAGAGAACCCTTACTTTTAGCTTCCATAAGGATTCTATGACAGACTGAGACAGCAAGACATCCCCAGTACAACCCTTGTATGACACTGGTCAAAATGATGTATTTTTAGCCAGTGTCCATAACGTTTTATATTTAAACTAAACGACATGTCTGTGAACTATATTCCCATGAGAGATGCCTAACCTGGCAGCAGCATGATGGTGCTCCTAGGTGCTACATGCTGAAGCAGAGCTGGCAGCAGATCTTTGCTTTGGGAGGCACTGGTAAAAGGTGTGCAGGAATGTTCCTGGGCTTCTGAGGCCTTTAACACCCTAGGGACATGAGAAATGCCCTCTGGGCAGACCAATCATCTACTTATTCCTATAACCTGTCTGTGACAATGGCTTATTGTAAATAGGTGTGTACAAATACAAATGCAGTAATGCATCTGGCAGAGCTTACTTAGTTCCTGTTGTTGCAATCCTTGCAACAGAGTACTCATTTTGGATTGGCAATGTACACATTTATATCATGTTCCATACAATTCTAATGACAAAACAAAATAAACTTGGTCGGTTTAATCCCTTGATAAATCCTCAAAGAGTCTTTCTTATTACAATGAGCAGGTAGCACGTCTTCATTAGGAAAAGAGAGAGAAACAATAAATAAGTGTACAAAACCCATGGGTTAAAACTGGGTTATTGAAATGTATTAATCCTGGCTAGCATATTTTCTTGGGCAGAGCCAAGAAAATGCCTCTAAGTAGGAGTCTCCCATTTTGCTAGTTATCTTTGAAAGAGAGGGAAATCCACTACAGTAAACTGTATGGAAAGGAAGAGGGACATCCCTATATACCTCCGAAAATCCCCTGGGGCTGCGCAGCACAGCTGTGGCCAGCCTCAGCTCTCTCAGAAGACAGATACCCTGAAGACTTCTCTGCACTCCATCTTCCCTCACCAACAACTCTCTTGGGGGTGCTGGCAGGGCTGCAGTACAGGCAGAGGATCATGAGACAACTTAACTACATCAGCCACCAGACAACACAGGAGTATATCCAAATCAAAACATTTTTCTTTTTTTTTTTCCTGTTAGTCCATTTTTTTCTGTGAAATCCTGGTAATTTCTAGAAAAAAACAACCAGTTTCCTTGGAGGTGTCTGGCTGAAAATTAAATACTTTTTCAAAAAGCAGGGATAGTGAGGAATACTTGACCAGACCTTTTTCCAGTTTCCTACTCAGAAAAGCCTGTACTAGCCTGTTGGTCTCTCTCGTCTCACACCTGGACAACGCCAGTAACTTGTGACTTGAAGAGAGCTGCCTTTTACATTGTTTTCTAGCTTTGGTCTTGTCAGCAGAGAGGAAAAGAGAGATGGAAAGGGAGATAGCACTCAAGGAAGGCAGAATCCTTAGAAACAACAAATAATGAACTCAGACAAGTTTGAAGTGAAATACTATAAAACGATATTGTCAGATGTTCTCAGAAACGGCCTGCAGTGGAGAACTGGCTAGTCACACAGAGCTGGCTCTCCCCAGTCCCAGCTATTAAGCTGTTATGAAGCTAAAGTTGCATGAAATAGTTTCCTAACTTCACTTTTCCATGTATGTAATAACTATCCACACCACAAGGGCGTTTCACAACTGCAGAATGGAAGAGGAGAGACACACAAGACATTCTGTATTAAAATGTGATCCATGCTATGAAAAACAAATGAGAATCCTGGACCTGACCTAACTGTCAAGTAATTTGAAGTGATAATAAGATACCAATGATGAATTTGTTAAATCTGGAGTACATGTGGAACTCATCTGATGCATACAGCCAAAAAAGAAATACACTAATTTCAAAAGTGATGTAACGTGACATTTTGTCCATAGCAACTAGCTGAGGACAGTCTAGCCTGCAATTAGACTTTTATAGACATAAGTTTCATTAAATTTTTAATGCATGTTAATATTTATTGTTTACATAATAGTTCAGCAAGACAGCGTTCTCCTCCTTAGTTCAGAGACACCAAAAATCACACTGCGCAATACAGCAAAGGGTCTACCAAGCCTAAAGATACATATACATCAAGTATTAGTCTTTTAGCTCAGAATAAAACCAAATATCAACATTTAGTTTCAAATATATCAGAATTATTTTGAACTGCTTATGGATTTCTAGTATCAGCATGTTCACAAAATAGCTAGAGCCAATCCTTACAAGCAACCATGTTGTCAGTAGGTCCATAGCAGGACCAAGTAAGTTAATCTTCTGAAATCTTTTCCAGCATGACATTTCTATGATTTCATCCCACAAGGTATGTGTTGCCTTTTCTTAAATCAAGCTCCAATGTGCCCAGACTGTCCTTCCTAGATTCTGTCCAATCTCTTCTTGAAAGACCTTAGAGACAGCGATTCAGCTACTTCCCAAAAAAGTCTGTTCCAAAATCTAAGGATTCTGGATATGTCTATAGAGTATCTCTATTTTCCATCTACTATGCATTTTGTATTTATGTCATTTCTTTGTAGGTCTTAGCAATTTTCATCACTGACATTTATGGACAAGATTTTGCAATAATTTTATTCCCATCTTACATACTGATTTCTGCTTATTCACTGAGTGTGGAACTTAGGTCTCTAAGCTGGATTTCTTTTTTTCTATTTCCAGCACTAGGAGCTTACAAGTCAGATGCTGAGGACAGAAGAACTGATGGATCCGCATGTAAGTACCTCTAGCCAACGACACTCGTCCACATATAAATCTGTTTCAGAAGATGGTACAGCTTGAAATGAAAATAAGAGTAATTCTATGATAATCCATGCTTAGAGAAGCTTTTGGTGGCTAAAATACCTCATCATCAACAGTATAATTCAGTGTCAGGCTGTTTGCTGCCATTCTTTTTCCTAACATGTTTTTACTTTTCATAACTCAGGAACATTTGCCCACTTAGTAGAGACTTCATTTCCACTGTATAGCAAAAAGTTGGAATAGGTGAATATTGCCACATAATATAGACAATGTCAAAAGTCAAGGCATTTTCCATTGCTTATTTTTTTGCTCCACTCCCAGAGCATCTCTGCTTTTCTTTTCTGCAGACTAATACTGAAATCAAAAGTTCAGGTGACAGTTAAGCCGTACTTTTATGTCAAACACTGGTAACTTATCAATAAGGAGGAAGAGACAGAGATTTATCAAGGAGGTGGTAACTCCAAAGTACTGTGACAATGAAAAGGGAGCATTCTAAATTTTCAAGGACTTTTTGGGAAAGCTACTTTGTATTGTTCCATGGAGAAACCGGGAAGCAGGAGGCATGTGTTACATTGCAACCTTTCACAACACAACAGCCTAAGGGCAATTGAGAAGATTTTCATGCTGCTGAGGGTAAGTGGTCTGTGAGTCCTACAGTAAAATATTTGGTGTCAGGAAAATGACCTTGATCTTTGACCTCTGTATGATTCATATTCTTCCAACTTAATACTTAAAACAAAACATATGAAAATAAAAGTATGATGGGTGTCTAGCTGTAAACACAGGACTGTCTGGTCAAAAACATCTATAATTTTTATTCCCTTCATTTACTTTTGTCTTCCTGTATGCAACATTACCACTGAGAATTAAATACCCAACATGCTTCTGGATAGGTTTTCAGGCTAAATTCCGTTTATTGAATACTCGAATGAACATGCAATCAACATGGGACCCACCCTAAAATGCTCAGGAAAAATATCTTTTACTATTAATTATTTAACTTACAGCAATAATTTTCTTAAGTGTGCTTTTATGAAATGAAAATTTAGCCAGAAGGAAGATTTCTGTTGATTTCACAAACTAGGATACATTTTAATTTTTTTCTTTTAGCATATCATGTTTATAGACTTGCCATGCCTGCAGGGCTATCGAGCAGGCAAAAATTTCCCAATCAAGAGATATTTGATAAGCACAGACACTGTAAACTCCTGGTTGCACATTTATAAAGAACATCATAGAACACAAGTGTTGTGTTGCTTCTCTTTTGGGAACATTAATGCTTTCTTCCAAAAGAAAAAACAGTCCAAACCAAATTATAACTCCAGTCCATATGCTGATAAAGTTTTAGAACAAGGTGATTTGTGTTGATGATAGAAGGCCAAGAAAAGGCAAACAGTAAGTCTGGCCCTCTCTACACCAACTCTCTTTTAGTATGGCATCTCTAGTCTCTGCTAGTTTGGCATCATAACAAAAGCCTTTTCTGATGTGCAATTTATATTTTCAACCATACAAAACCATTTTACCTTGCCAAAAGAGAACAGAGAAGGCCTGCTATATGAAAACCAGCCCAGCATTTGTATATGAAGTATTAGTGTCCCCTCTGTTCTCACTCAATGGGACGAAGTTTACAAATAATGCCTATTTTCATAACAAGAAGCTCACATACACACTTGTCTTTACAGAATTGGTAGCATTTCTATTATTATGTCATATATAGAGGCAGGACTCAACACGCCACAACACCACAACAAATACCAACTTTGCACCTTAAGTTACAGCGAGTGTGTTAGAAACCAGGCCTAGGTTTGGTATTACCCCTGGATCTCTGTGATCCATACATTAGAACTGCAAGCCCTGTCTTAAGCGTCACCATGCTAAAATACTTCATGGCATAACATCCCAGCAGCTACCAAAAGCAATCTGCATGCACCAAAGCCCACCAACAGTGTGTGAAACACTCAGTTTTCTTTAAATTTCACAAGCATTTTCGTAGTCTTCCCAGGTCTGTAAGATCTGTAAACTCCTTACTGGAGTTCAGAAAATACAGAGTACCTCGGGTCAGGACACCTACCCAGCAAAATCCACCATCCTCCCCAGTGGGTAGGAATAGTCCCACATGACCTCTTGCAAGAGGTTCACTGCACATAGACTTGGATTGCTCCATCCACATTGGGGCTCCTTACAGTGCTGCCTTCTGCTACACAGGGACAGCCACAGTGAGGTGGACAGGCTTTGCGCATGTCTAATAAGTCAACATTACGATGGGAAAAATTCACCCAATGCCAAGAGCTCCAGCATAACCGTATAACACTTCATTTGTGTGCTAAAAACTCAACAGGGATTTAAATGAATTAGATCCTTGTGCACAAGAGGAAGTTAACCCTTGCTGAATAAACCTTTTTTATTAGTGTATCAGTGTTAGACAGAATATATTACTTTAAAAAAAGTTTAATTTGAATGTGAATTAAGTGACTGACATACCATGCCTTCAAATGTTCCTGTTTCATAATCATTTCTCCTTTTTGTTTTGTTTTATGAGCACAATCTTCCACCAGGGTTTTCCTTTTTCCTATGTGCAACAAAACCAAAGATAACTTCTAAAAACAGATGAAATAAATCAGAACACTCAAAGTCAATGCTCTCACTCTGGTTTGACTTGAAGCACAGAAAACACATTACAAAGTACAGCAAAAGTTTGCCAAGTCTCTTTAATGACCCAGAAACTGATTATGATGTACTGAATTTTGCAAGTCACTAAATCTGCCCACATACATGACATCAAAACAAAACATTGGGACTCTATCACCAACAGAATTTTCTGTTCAAAATTAGACAGAGGCAGTAGCATAGCGACCCCCAAGGAAATCCCTTCGTGGTTAATTGGATGCAACCAACAAGCACAAGAAGATATCTGCAGACATCAACAGATGCATCTTCAGTGGAACACTTCTGTTCAGCTGTGATGCAGAGTCATTCATGGTCAACTGTGGCCCTCAAAAAGTCTCGGTGAGGCTGGAGGGCTAAAGTCAAATCTTCATCCCAGTGTTAGTGCCTGCCTCCTCCTGTCTCTGCACTCTTGGCAGTGTCCTTACATGTGAAAATAACTGCACTGTTTCTGGCTCCCTTACGGAGCAGTGGAGGACAAAGCCACTAAAGTTGCTTACAGACATATCATTCTTTTTTTCACTAGGACAAGACAAAATAGGACCTGACCCGAAGCCATCTCAAACTGGCTGATGTCTATTCATTTGCTACCCAGGGCTTTTGACCAGCACAGGTCCCAGTGTTGTATAAAACTGGGCACAATTATTTTCACACACAAGTACACTTACAAGAGCTTAGCATAATTTTAAAGATGATTATGCTGTGCCTATCAAAGCCAACGGGTCTTGTATAGAAAAGGAGGCTAGAAAATCAAATTATATTGGCTATAGAAAATCTTTGTTTTCCAAATTGTTCTTGCTATCGTACTCAAGTGTTTTGTGTTTCCTTCATCAGTAAACATCACCACTTGGAAACAGCTGTGTCCTTGGGTGAACACATGATTCACAGTGGTGTTGCTGCAGGTTCTACGTGTCTTCCTGGAAAAATTCTCTCTTAATTGTACTTTTTTCCTAAAGAAATGTACTTTTAAATCAATCACGGCTTACAAATATCTCATCAAGTCAATGAAGTCCAAGTGGGTGAAAGGCAGTTTTATTTTCTTGCTACAAATTTTCCAATCACATCTATTTTTATGTTACCAGGGGAAACCGTAATGATTTACTAACTACAAGCCCTTTAACAAACATGAACTCAAACAAGCACTTGTAGAGAACAAAAACAAGTGCTTCACTCTGAAAGGTATGTTTTCCTTTTAAATACTTCTTCTGTTAGAATAGAAACATAAATTTAACTGATTTTCACATATATCTTTTTTCACAAAAAATTACTCCCCCCATCTCCCATCCCAGATGGCTAGATGTTGACTCAGTGCAAAGAACTTGGGAGGCTAAACAAACGCAAACCTAGTTTGACAATCCATTATAACTTGGCTAATGCTCCTCTGTCACCAATAATCAAGGCTCTGCTAACACTTTCATTTTTCTCTTTTTTTGCTGAGTACACTGCACTCTGTTCAGCTAAATCACCAGGATTCCTTTTCTGTCAAGAGGGACCTTTCTTTTAAAGCTTCTTAAGGGAGAAATATTTCTTTCTCAAATGAAGCCCTTCAAGGGATTTGCTTCTTGCAGGTGAATTAGCAGAAATGTTGGTTTTCAGAATAGTTTCAGGTATAGTTTTCTCTCTGCTCCCCGCTTTTCCAATGCAGCACTGTCCAAGCAAACAGTGCCCAGCTGCAGCACTTGACCCAGTATGTCTGCCCTGCCCCAGCACTACTTGACTGAAAATCCAAACCTGAGGCTTGATTTAACAGAGATCCAAAATCCTGAGTCTGCCTCTTACGAAGCTCCTCGACCTTACTGAAAAAACTCCAAACAAAACAATCCTGCTAATTCAGACTTCCTTATCAACTTCTTCATGGGGGCCTGAAATACCAGTTTTAAAGGTATACTGGCACACAGTGTTAGCTTGTGGGTGCAGCTTCTCCAACCACCCAAATTCAGGCTCTCGCAGGGAAGTCTGGAGATCCCACCTGGATGCACTGTGGCACAGTGAACCAACAGTCCAGCCATTGGCACATGAGCCTGTGGGGATCTCTGAGGAGAAAATATAACTGCGCCTTGGCTTGTCAGTACGGTTATCTCCAAAGAGGCTTTGGCGTAGCCACAGGCCCTGCTCCCATGAAGGAAGGAGCTGTGGCTATACGAAGAACACCAGCACCTGTCTCAGCAAAGGAGCCTGACAGGGTGCTGACCTGGCACACAAATCACAAGCAACGCAGGAGGGACATTTATCCTGCTTCTGCCAGGCAATACGACTCTCCTGGCCAGTCTCCAAAGAGTGTCAGACCCATGCATCTGTCAGTGTGCTGTACCACATGCTGGGCTGAGGTAAGCAAAGCTTGACAAGTTTGCATTTCCCTGCAGAGTATCACTGCTGCAGGCTGGGTCACCTCTGGGCTGGAAAAAATACAACAAATGGGGATCTCCAACTTCTCCCAGTTGGGGTCTCTTTGATGAAGCAATGCAGGAGTAAATAAATAAACTCATTTTACCCAGTCTCTGTGGGAACCCAAACATAAATGAAGATTTTGCCCTCTGAAGTGTAATATAGGAAAGAGGGTAATATATTGAAAAGATCCTGAGGTAGTAAGGGTTTATTTAAAAGAGCAGTGACTTGGGAGCTCTGAAACTTACTCCTGCCAAAGCCCTCAGACCTAGGTCTTAAATCACTTAGGTGCTCTCAAAGATTGGGAATTTAGGCATTTAAAAGTGGTGTCTAAGGCCTTTGTGCAGACGGTAACCTTTAAAATTGTCATACTTGCAAGGGCTTAAAAATCTCATTCCTGCCCCCCTCACAGGAAAGACGACTCACCCAAATGCAATGAGGTTAAGGCAGAAATGTCTCTAAAACACAACTACTTAAGTGAAGCACTGCCACCAAAAGAGGGCACAGCCCTGTGGAGGACCCTCTGCAACATGAGGTTGCTCTGAGCAGAGAGTGACTGCACTGGAGTGGAGTCCATGGCATGGGTGGTCACCTTCAGGAGATTAGTGCCACTGGCAGGTACGTGGCAGGCAGAAGGCAGCATGCCAGCAAGTCTGGAGCCATGCTCTATGGGACTCTCAGAAGGACAGGACAATGCAGTGTGGCCGCAGCATGCTCTGACCTGCTGGAATGAGTGTGGGGCCAGCAAGCTCATCTCCCACCACAAAATAACAGAGAAAAGACCTACCTGCTGAGACAACACTAGCATGCCTGCCTCACTTCTGATGCCGCAGAGAAGAGGGGCCCAGCTCTTGATGGCAGGAGCATCTTAAAGCACTTGCAGAGCCAAACAGTCAATGAGCCAGGAGACGTGGAGGGAGTCAGTGGAGAGCACAGCATCCAAATCAGCAAATCCCTTAAGCATGTGTTTAAGTGCTTTACTAAATCAGGACCACAGGGTGATTGCATAAATGGCCCTCACCGATCCTGGAATACCTGCTAGTATTTCATGAAGAGACAAGGAGGCAGCTCAGTCCCCTGCAAAAACAGACAATGGCAAAGTCTGCAGCCCTCTGTAGCATAGATGATCTGCATCCAGAGGGATGCTCCTTGGAGCAGTTCATTTCTCTGGGCAGTCACGCTGAGTTATTACCAGACATCTTTTCTCTCTTTTTTCTTTTGCCACGTGTTTGGGTTTTTTTCCTAATGTTGTTTATTTCAAGTTTCTACTCTTGACAAGTAGAAAAGCCTTATCCTACATATGTTCTGCAGATTATTGGACTCACCTCCTCCTCCAAGTGTTTCAACAACAATCAGTTGTTTTCTGAGCAGCAAGAGGAATTACAGCCCTGTGGCATCTTTCTGCATTCTTCAAAATCTTCTCTTCTCTCTGGGGAAGAATCTGTTTCTGATATTAATGTGGTGCTATGTGTTTGTAAAATGTTCTGATCCTGCCTGCTGTCACCACAGCATGGTGATAAATTAAGAGTTTAATTTCAGTTTAATTTGCACATACAGATTAATAAACACAGGGGAAAGGGCATGGAAGGACAAGAGCAACTCTAATATCTCTGCCTCACTCAGCTCACTCGGGCATTTCTGGTAACTGTAAACTGCTTCATCCTAGTGTTGATGAACAAAAAGCAGGAAAATTGAAGAACAGATTCAATATTATTTTTACTCAGATATTACGGAATGTGTGAATTTACAAAAGACTCCTTGGCAACAGTTAACACAAATCCTTCTCATTTACTTTAAGTTTCTCTTCTTCATTCTTAATACTGCAAGAAGGCAGTAATGCGCTTCATTTGAAGTATGCCCTTAACCCCTTAACTGAGCTGAAGAGGGTTGGATAAACAACTATTTCAGCACTTTGAGTGAGATGGATAGAAATAGAGATGCAGGCTCTCACAGTGAAAACAGGAACCCTCCAAAGGCACTCTAAAGGAGACAATCCCATAACTACTGAAGGCATGATGGTCTTCAGCCCATGCAGGAGCTGTGCAGGATGCAGGACCCCCAGCCATGACCATGCTCACCCTTGCTCTATGGGCAGCTGGCCTTATCAACCTTTGTAAAGGCACTGAGTCACTGTGGGGACTCTGCACCTCTAAGGCACTCCATTTCTCAGCCCCTTGGAGGAAACAGACGAGGACAGAAAATGTTGTAAAGAAAAGGGTTGGAGGAGTGAACACTCAGATCTTGGCAACACTGTTTAAATTGACTGGAGTGTTAAAAATGGAATACCCACAATTTGATTGTAATATTTAGAAACTGTGCTAGGCACCAGAAACTTTTCAGAGTGCTAATTTATTGATGATTTTCTAAGGAGTACAAGTGAGTATATTACTTTTCCTTTAAAGTGCAGCTGCAACAGTAAACCATACATACTCTGTAGATTTTATAACCTTGCTAATTTTCCTAAAGTCTTGGGAGATATTGGTGGTAAGTATAAAGGTATTTTGTTTCAACCTAAGAAGAAAAAGAAAACTGAAAACAAAAGAATTAATTTTCAGAACACAGTTAACAGCTAAACTAAAGAGATACCAACTCTGGTCTCCACAGAACAGCCAGCGATGTCAGGGAGACTGGTATGTTACACTTATTCTCAACTCAACTAAAGAACCCGGGGTTTTATTTTTATTCCTGTTATTAATGAGGAAACTGGGCACACTAAGCATGCAGGCACACAAAATTACAAACTAAAGGAAATTATGTACAAATCAGTAACCCTTCTGGCCGTATGCGGAAAATTTGGAGCTATGAGAAGAGAGACCCTGGGAGCATTGCACTGGATAAGGTACTCGCATGAAGAGGAATCAACTTCCAGCTCTGTAACATATTTCACAGTCCCATTTTTAAAATAGACAGCTATAAACCCAGTTCATTAGGGTGTGCAAGAGGCTCAGATACTGAAGTAAGGAGGAGCATGTAAGAGGTGAGACTGAAATCCCCATTTTCTGTTAGCATCACCATCTGAAGCACTGACCAGCCATTTTATTTTATGCCAGATCTTAAAGATTTGATTCTTACTTTTGTCCTATAGGAGAAGGAAACCATGTTTTTCATGGCATCATGTCAGAATAGCTCAGAAATGGGGTACCAGCCTACAGTGACTTCACCTTTCCATTTCAGCAATTTTAGGGGAAGCTTTTGATTTGAGTTAGGAACAACAGAGCTTTGACTGCAGGTTTGCCTAACTGCCTATGCAGAAGGAGCAGAAGCAACTTTCTCTGCGACTAAAGCATTTTCTGGGGACATAAAATAAAGATCTCTGAACTCTAACCACAGTCAAAATTTTTAAACAAACATTTAAGTCATATGAGGGGCAGCAGGCTGCACAGAAAGGTTATTTGCCTGCAACAGCCCAAAAATTAAACTGAAGAACTTTCTCTCTTCCAGTTCTCTGGACTTCAGTCTTTGCTTGTAGGTCTATGGGAAAAATTCACTGTCAAACCCTCAAAGAGGTCCACAATGCTTCTTACGTTCCAAAATCACTGGGATAGCTCACATAATAAAATATTTGCTGGAAAGGCACCAAGGCATATTAAGTACAGAGAGGCAGCCTTAACTCTCACTTTCCACAATTTCATGAGCCTGAGTCAGAACTGTAATTTATTTGAACTATATATGGACTTAAGGCATTTCTTCACCCATCCAACACCTTTTTATTTATTCTCATATGTTATCCCATATTATCTCATTAGTTACGTTATTTTAGCTGCACTTAGCATGCAGATGATATTGCCAATTTGCTACCTGGTCATAAAACTATGTATCCTTTTATTGTCATTGGGGTTTTCCAAAATATGCACTAATTCTACCATCTCAAGATATATTACACCAGCTGAAGAGTACATTATTAAGCATTTCATTACTGTAATAAAAATGAAAATGTATGAACAGAAAATCACAGATTTTTTGTATTCCATTCTCATTATTTTAATTTTCATTTGCTTCTGATTCTATATATATCCTGATTAACAAATGCCACATGAGAGATTTAAAATTAAATGGTCTGGAAATGGGAATAGGAGTTAAGTAAGTTCATAACGGCACGCACAGATCAGCCAAAATAATTTTTAAACTATTCCCCGCCAAGCTATAAAAGTACAAGGCCAGCTATACTCACCAGCGCAAAGGCAATGATATCATCAGCTTACTAATATATCTTCCATTTTAAGACCACCAGCAGTCAAGCAGAAGACAGCCTGTTGGGTTCATTCCATAAATAGTTACTAGCCACAGCACCAAGCAGACCAAGGAGAGAATGGTAATGTCCAGGAATGAGTTTGTGTTACAATGAAGGAGCAGCAGGATAAATTAAAACTATGCACTGCTTTGTCCTTACACTGAGACATCATCATCTGGCTCGCAGGGAAAACCCAACTGAGTCCCTGTAGAGTTCTAAAGATCTTCCTGCTTTCAATTTGGCCTTACTGTCTGAGGCCAAGACTTTTCAGGTCAGTCTGGAATAAAAATTCAGCTCACTAAATTTATATACTCATTTACTAAATTCACAGAAAAACAGTTTACCCCTTAAACCTTTGCATATGAAAACTTTATATTTTGAAGTTAGCCAGCACTGCACACAATTCATGGTGGCTACTTCCTTTCTTAGACATCAAATATGAAAGGCTTTCTAAACTATACACTTCCTCCTTCTAATTGCTAATTGCTTCTAATAACTAATTGTTGCTGCAGCCAGGTGAAATAGGTTTCCTAACCTAGAGAATTCATTTCATATTCAAAAAAGTCTAGTTGATCACATAACATTGGCGAAATGGCAAGTAATGAATTTTCTCAATTATTTCGGAGAAAACAAGATTTTCTGTGTGTCTCTGCTGAATTTCAATCATGATTAACTTAGCTAATAAAATTGGTGAAATAACAGGCAAAAATAAACCACATCAGTTCTTTTTGTTCATTATAGGCTGTACAGAAAAATCACACTTTGTCTCAGATCTACGAAAAGTGACAGTGAGACTAAGCTGCAGCAACTGAATTCACCAAAGATCAAAGTGAAAAAAGCAAGCAGCTTGCAGTGTTAACAGTTTAAGGGGTGGGGTTTTTCAAAATAATCTGCAAAGACAGACCAAATGTCACTGGTCTTAAAAAAAACCCTGTTCCAGTCTGGAAACTCAGTTCTGCTAAGCAGCAGCAGCAGGTACAACAGGATCTTCAAGCTCACAGAAGCCAACTTCAGGACTTTATTTCAGCTCTAATAAACCTTTCCAAGTACGTACTGTGCACTGGAGCATGTATCAGAAAAATCATCCACAGCTCTACACAGCACTCCCACTTCCAAACAAGGAAATGAAAACCATCAAGGCTTATCTTCTCCTTTAACCAGAGATACATACCTTACAATTAGCATGCCTATGGTTCACAGAGGGGGGAAAATAGCAAAACACAACAAACATAATTCTTCTTCCAAAAGAGTGTTGCTCCAGCAGCACTATCATCTCCAGGCTCCAACAGATCCATTGCCTGAAGCAGACCAAAACCTCATTCCCCAGTCTGTCACCCAGGCACAGTTTTGAGAAACCATGCATGCCATGGTTGTGCAGAAAGTCAAACTGCATCTTTTCTGAGGAAGAGTTACTGGCACACTGTGTATTGATGCATAGCACTAACACAGAAACCCACGCATGCACCCTTTATATGGAAACAAAACCAGTCTAGACCTTTGTTACCAGTCCAAACCTGCACCCTTTTATACACATCATCTTCAGCCATGCAGAGAAAGTTCAGCAACTATCTTTGAGTGAGGAAATACGGTTCACACATATTCCTTAAACCAATGAGAAACAGTGCTTTGAAGGGGTTAGTGCACTAAGGACCCAGCTGAATCAAATCTGTATTTGACTTTCCCACAGAGAGATCGCGGGACCTGGACTACCCAATTCCTCCCTAATTTCTCAAAACAGAGGCTGGGGATGCCACCTATTCACTGAAATGTTTAAGAGCATAGCATTCTGGCTATTTGTGTGCGGAAAGGAAATCTTAAATACTATTTATTCCATAATTCTAACCGCATAAATTCAGTAACACTGACTTTCATTAACACAGCATGGAATTATGCTCTGTGTCAATGTGTGAAAATCTCACAAGAACTCTAAATTACTGTAACTTCTAGGTCATGCCAAAAGAGAAGAACGTGTTGCTGATGCCTTCTAAATGATAATCTTCAATACTGCCTCCTGGAGTGATACCTGGCATCACTTGCCAGCTGTTTCAAGGTATTACCTCTCTCAAAATGAAATCTACACCATAGAAGTCTGGTCAAGTGAAGGCTGTTGAAGTAAAATAACCTGGATTGTCTGTCAGGGAATTATCTACTCAATCTTGCAGTGTTTTAATTATGTATTTAATTCTATACTAATCTAGTTAATGAATAAGCAAAAAATTAAGATATGGCATAGTATTTTAGTGTCAGTTGTCATGTAAATTATGATTGCTCTTCTTCACAGACACAAACAGTGCACAGCTGAATGTTGCTTCAAGACAAGATCAGCTAAAGATACCTCCTTTAGGAATAAAGTGGATAATGCTCTCTTTCATCTGCTTCTTAAACTCCAGCCACATTCTAGCTTGCATAGCATGAGAAAATATTTCTGAGAAAGGTTGCTGTAATACAAGAAATGAATGGAAGTCTTGGAATTATTTAAAAATGAAATAAAAATGTAGATATCAATTCCTCAAAGCCACAGGCTTCCACTTAGGGCCAGTGAAATCCCACTAAAATTAATATGAATTTAGTGATTTGCTTTAATATCTGCCTTTCATAACCATTGTGCCTGTAATATGAACACAACCAGTTCAGTGGGATATACCCCATTTCTCTTACCAGTTCTAGGAAAGGATCAGATATATTACATGATGAGTATGCTGCACTTAGCTGTGATTTTATTGTTGCTCCATTTCTGCTGCCTTGAGGAATGTTCAGAGAAGCTGGTTTCTGTGATGAGGAGAACAATCCAAAATCAGCAGGGAATAGAATAAATAAGGAAATTTAATAACTATTATTAAATTCAATGTATATTCATAGGGCTATTATTTCTATCTAGTCCCTTGAATATTCTGCTTCAGTAGAAACCCTGTCATCAGTCTGCTTTTTCAGCAATCCAAATAGAGGACATCACCACTGATGTAACTGGGTATAGGTCACTTAATTGCTCTGGGACAGCATACTCTACAGATTTAGTATATGACTCTGTACATGTTACCGGGTTATTACTGAAAAAGACAATCACTGTGGCAGACACAAAGCAGCACTGTTCAATGTTCTGAACTGAGACATTGAATGGACCCATTTTTAATTAGGATGATGACAGCCAGGAGTTAAATTTTAAAGCCTCTGTTTATTCCCCACATCTCAAAATCATTCCTCTCTGTCCTATTCTTTTTCTTCTCACAAATCTGGTAGTAAAACATTAGGCAGCCTCTTCTATGATTCTGCTGAACAGTTTCTTGTTAACAGACACATAACGATGATGATAAAAGAGAGAGAAGAATGTGGTTATTAAGCTATTAGAAGCTGAATGCATGGTGTTTGAGCACATCTAGCATTTATCTAGCTTTAACTTGCTTTCCTACACCAGGAATAGAAAATGATACAGAGCAGAAAATGTAAATCATGAATGATACAATAGTGACTTGTGTGATACCTTGGAAGAGCTTAAGTATACATTCAGATTTTCTTAACAAAAAAAAACCATTGTCCTATCCTGACATATGAATGCCTGCTTACTTTCTTCATGGCTTTCCCACATACGTTAACCTTCTCTATTAGGTAACATTAGGCTTTCTTGTCTCTGTCTGAAAGGATGCAGCAATATTTACCTGCATATGGCTGTGCAACAGCAGTTTTGATTCATGAAAGATGGGACTGAATACTAAGAAATGGGGGGAGAGTTAAGTTCTACTTTTGTAAACAACTTGTAAGAAATACTCAGCTATACTACCAATGAATTCTTGCTGGTGTTTGTTGAGTGAAAAATGTAAAAAAGGCAAAAGGCAAGCGCAATTTGCTTCTAGAGTGATTTGTCATGGGAACCTGGCCAAATCTTGCGCAAAGGACCCTAGCAGTGGATAAAATTAGTCTGGATTCTTTCTCCTCGGCTTGCCAAAAGAGACATGAAGATGATGAAGAACTTGACACAACCATACCTGGAAGGTGCAGACACAGAGATGGAGCAGGATGGAAGAGTTTGCTGGCAGATCTGCACGCCCAAGAAGAGCAGAAGGGCAGAGCTGCCCTCAAAACCAGATGGCACCAAGAAGAAACAAGTGAGTCCAGAGAAACAGCTGAGGTGTACCTCTTTCTAGGGATAATCCTTTGCCTGTCTCTTTGAGTAGATTAATGAGCTGATCAGTGGCAAGAATTATTTAAAAAAAAAAAAAAGGTTTTATTGGGGAAAATCTGGAATGTTAATTTCTTTCCTGTTTTCTGAAGTTTGAGGTTTGTGTGTTTGTCAAGTCATGCTTTGAAATGATCTTTTATCAAAAGTGGTTATGGTTGGGTTTTTTAGACAAAACATTTTGATAACATGCTTTGAATATGTTCCAATAACCATTTCAAAACAAACTATCACTGACATTTTTAGGATGTAAAGCTGGAAAAGCCCAGCTTTTCCCACAAGTATTGTTTTGCTCTGGAAGAAGCCTGTGCTGGAATGAAAACATATTTCTTATCAAAATTCAAAAAGTTCATCTGGTAATCTGTGGAGTTCACTATTATTGGAGACGGTGATTCACTCAGAGAAAAAAAGACCTACTCAAACAGAAAAGGTATCCCACAGGAAAAAAAGTTCATGAGTGTCAGAGGTAATTTGCAGCAGTGACTTTCTTACCTTGGTTAAATGTTCACAGGAGGAAGTCAGAGCACAAAAGCAACCTCTTCAGTCTTTCTGACCAAAACCAGCACCTGTTTAGAAATAAATGGCTTGTTAGCATACATAGTGTATCTTTTCCTGAGAATAGGTAGCTTTCCTTTATTTCTCATTTTGAAATTGGCCTTTTTGACCTGACTACATTTTGCAACTCTGTTTTACTTTCTCTCAGTGACTGGGTAAAAAAAGAGTTGCAACATAGCTGCAACTATAATTTCATTGATAAATCAATATTAAATTAACTTCAGGCTGACAAAAAGACATAACAGAAGAAAAAGAATTTTTCTGCCTTCAGCTAACTTTATATATAATTACAACAGTGTAGTGAAAAAGAAACAGTGCTTTACAATGAAAACATTCAAATAGTCAAAACAGTGCACAAATTTCTGCACGAAGAAACTAAAACCCTTCAGAGGTAATCTTCAACCCAAGCTATGAGTACAGGGCAGATAAGTGAAAATATCCACCGCCAGGACATTAATAACAAGGTAACTTCAGTTTTAAAAGACCTACAAGAAGAAAAATGTGAAAAACTCTTAATGCTTCTCATAGCAATGAAACAGCCACTTAAATGGAAAATGAAAATTTAAAAAACAAATGGAGTGTAACTTTGATTAAGGATTTGTTTTTTTCAAAGGCATTCATCTATGTTATATGACTGGTAGACTTCAGTCCCTGTACTGCAACATGTTCGGATTCAAACTCAGATTTTAGGGAGTACATGAAGTTTTGATTGGAAACTGGATGGAAAGAGACTCCTTCAACCAAGCCAAAATAACCAAAATAAAGACAATGACATGAGGAATTTGGTTGTAGTTTCACAGGCAGACCAGACAGTCTGGCAGCTCTCTCACTAAGGCAGGGCTGCTCTTCTCCCCACCAAATTTTCCTGCTCCTGCCCCAGCCTCAGTCATGCCCCCATCCCAGGCTGCCCTGCTGCTCCTTCCCTCCCATGACTCACGAGAAGGCAGGAACCAACACAAAAGTTCTAATTTCTTTTGTTTTGTTTTGCCTATTTTGGGGCTTTTTAGTGAGCTAAATCAGCTAAGAGAGCAGCCCAGCAAGTGCCAGAGGCAGCACAAGGAGAGCACTGGGAGCACATGGAATGGAAGACATGCTGGGGAAGGTGCTCCTGCTCCTGCTCCCTAGGTTGACTCCAAGCTCCATCCGCTGGAGTTCATAGTGAGGGTCCCACTGACTCCAACAGGTTCTTGATTGGTCTCACACTTAGGGGAGGAGGAGAGACTTCTATGTGAAGCCCATATTCACTCAACATGTGCTAGCGCACACGTGGGTAGATAACTGTACATAACAGCCAGTCTCCTCTTTGGTGGTACACTGTATGTCTCTATCAGGGAGCTTGTACCAAATTTGTCATATGGAATAATCTATGGAAAGTCACAAGCCTCATATCGTCCTCTTGCCTACAATGTTATTACCTAGAAGACTGATCCTATGAGTCTTTTGGTTCGTTCTCTGGTTGTCCACACAGCCAGGTAAGGACTTTGAGATGCAGTAGGAGTTTGGCTGCTTTAATTTAGGCCAAAGCAGCCTCACTAAAACCAGAAACCATCCTTCATTTCATGAAGAATTTCAAGCTGCAGAAGGTTAATTACAGACAGTGGCAAAGGAAGAATGAGTAGTGGTGGTGCCCATCAACCCCTGAGCTGCACTCAGGTTCTGCAAACAGGTTCTGTACTCAATTAATGCTCTCACCTTTGGCATGCAGAAGTTTGCTCAAGAGAAGAAAAAGACTGAGTCATACAATGCTGCATACTGCAGCACTTTATTCATTTTCTCACATTGAACCAAGGACCTCATTAGCTATGTTAATGTAGAACTAGTAGTACATTTGTTTTAATGGCTGTTTCTTTGCTAAATGCTTTACATAAAGCTCACAATTTTGATATCACTAGATGCCAAAAAGAGTGAGAAATGCTTTCCCTGCTCTTGAGAAATCTTTCTCTAATTAGGTTGGTCATTCTTCTGCCTAGATGCTGAACTGGAAAATTATTTTTTTTGTTAGAATAAAAGATATCAGAAGTATCCATTCTTCTGGTTTTGAAAGTGCTCAGGAACAAATCTGTTCTAACCACTGATAAGACGTCCCATGGTTATTCATAAAACTGAAGATACTAAACAAGATACAAATGTGCCCATTGGTTTAAATAATCAAGAGGGTGGTGAAAGGTAAACTCTCAGTGATGTATATTAATTACATTAGTAATTACATAGTATAGATCCCAAAGTCAAGGCCTCTTTTCATTATTTTGTTTTGTGCACTATTTACACCACCAGGACAGTAACTATCAAACCCAGCTTCCATTCCTGCTTGATCTTTCAAAGATTTATCAAGTATTTTCTGCTTCTGAGAAAATGCTGCCTGTGGTAGCCCTTTTGCCCAAGCCTTCACAGCTCCCCGCAGTCAGGGAGGGCAAAGATATGACAATAAATACATAGCACATGCCTAGCCCAAAGCTTCTGTGCCATCCCATGTACTAATCACAGTAGTCAACTCTAATAATGGATTTGTCCAAAGACTTCCAGTAACATGCTGATGTTATTACAACAAGAGGACACACTGCTGTAAGATCATGCAACACTTGACAAATACTAGCATAAACTGCACATACACGCCCCCACAAGCCCCTCTTCGCATATGACTATGAAAAGCCTAGAAGGCATGAAGTTCCTAAGGCACAGAAAGAGCCTGGCTGAGCCAAGAAGAGTCCACACACTAGCTGCCATTTGATTGCTCAACATCTGAAGCCCCTTTTCAAAAATACCATTGCCAATGTCATCTGAGTAAATCTCGGGTGCAAGCAGCCGGCATGGCTCCTGCATTGGACACAAATAGGTAAAAAACCCCAACAAAATGAAAATTTTTGCTTGCAAACTTTTTAAAAGTGGCTAGCTTAACATAAAGTGCATAAGCCCTTCTTCACGCATGGACTGCAACCCAGAGCTATCTCCCCAAGTGTACCTGTGTTTTCCCAGCTGAGTGCCCTAGACACTCTGTGTTGAGTCACACACACTTGTAACACTGTCCACCTGCAATGTGATTTATTTTATGTTACATGACGCAGCTTTAGGAGAAGGGGCCTGCAAGTCGTATTCCCCGTGCTGTGCCCCAGCACACCATTTCCCCTGTGGTACACCTTCATTCAGCTTTGAGGCTCATTGGTTTCCTTTCTGAAAGCAAAATATTCCTGAGAACAACATGACAGACATGCTTAAAACACCTCCTAGACCAAGAGCCCCAGGGAAAAGCGCTATGTCTGGATATCGCATGGGACAAGGCATGAAAGGTGCTAAACTGTTCCCTCAGCAGTGCACAGCAGAAGAGCTTCATGGCCTGAGCTGCAGCCCAGCTCCCAGTGCCACAGAGGTGCAGAAACCTGAGCAGACATCTTGAGTCCCCAACTTTGGCCTCAAGCAATGACATTAGGTTCTGAACCTTTAAAAACAGTGGTTTGGAACATAAATACATGGATAGATTTTTTTTTTATCAAGATATAAATTTTTCTTAGAAGGCTTACTTTGTTCTTTTATTATCTGTACATGAACTATGCAGGGCACTTGTTTAGGAACCGTAAAAATCTGTTTCCCATAAGCAGCTTGGCATTCTGTCTTTATTAGCTACAACATTCATAGAGAAAACATTGTACTATCAAAAATAATCATTATTACTTTAACTTTATCACACCAAGTGATTACAACTGAGATAATTAGAGCCTAAATCGAGAGGAACCAAAGAGGAAATGTAAACAGAGCTAGAAGTTAATCAGAATGCGCCCGTATTTAAATGAGGAATGCACAGAGATTGATTTCTAGCAGACTTTTGTAACTCCAACAGGCATAAGCAGGAAAAAAAAATATAGAAAAATAAGGAGGAGAGAGGACTGGAGAGCGCAGCTTGGGGAAGAGCACGTTTGGCCTGCTGGGCTGGAGTCACCTTTCCATATGTGTCGGGCTCCCAGCTTGGACAGTCTGCTGTCCTCTCTCTCCAAAAAAACAGAGTGTGTTGAAACAGGGTTTGTTCACCAGTGCTTCAAGGTGCAAGCCAGTGGCAGAGGTCTCTAAGAGAAGCAAGAGGAGAGACCATGCCCTTGGCTGTGAGGATCAGTTAGAGCAAAGCAGCAGGGCAGGCATATCATAATCTTGCCAGTAAGAAAGATTAAAAAAAAAAAAAAAGAAAAAAATATAGCTCTTACCCTGATATTAGGGGAAGATGATAACTCTGGGGCACAGATGGGGTCATCTGAATGAGAACAATGTCTGTTGGACAGCTGGTTACATACTACAAGCTCTTTCCAGAGGACATCATGGGAAGGAGCAGGGGAAAACTTTTCCAAGCTCCCTCACCAAGTATGTCCAGAGAGCATGCTGCCTTACCTAGGATCCTGAAGCAAACCCTCACCACCACCTCTCCAGGGAGAAAGAGGGAGACATCAGCTCACGTCATACGAGTCAAGCTGCACTGCTTCCAGCACCCTTGCCAGCTCAAACATCTCCTCATAGCTCTGTGTTAAGGTGTATCTCTTGGCATAATCCACTACAAATATCCAGCCACGGCAGCTCCTGTGCCACTGCTGATAATTGTCTACCCTATATGAGATACAGTAGTGACTAATCCCAGGTGCTCTTGCTTGCTGTTGAACAGACCCCTTAGAAAAGCTTTTTGCTGACCTTTGCAGAGGAGTCCCTTTGCTTCTGCAGGGACACTCTGAACCTGTGGAGGAGAGGAGGGCTCTGCAGGCACAGGCAGCACGGCAGAAAGCAACACAATCAGAGCTGGGTTTCACAAGGAATGGGGAATGCAGGACCATTTTTTCTGCCTCACTATCTAATAGGAAATGTTTGGTAGCATATTTTTTTCCATCATGGCCTCTCAGAAAATCTCCCTACTGGATTCTTTGCTTTGCCAGAATACCATAGAACAGGTTAGTGTGTGAAATAAGCCATTGCCAATAAAAACGCTCTTATGATAGGATAAGGAAAACTTCTGGTAGGGCTTTGGCTTGCATGGCAGTGCAGGTAAGAGAAGTATTACAATGGAAAAAACAGTTCTTACTACACTTGACAAGTGATTAGGGCAGTTCTTGACTCCTGTTCACCTCCTCAGATAGTATTTCAAAAGGGATTGTATTCGGTCTGGCTGAACTGGAGTTCATTTCCCCATAGCAGCCCTCACAGTGGTGAGGCATTGGTAGCTAAATGGGTGTTGGTAGCTTTGCATTGGTAGCTAATCATCATCACGGTTAGGCTTTGCAAACAAAGATTTGGGAAGGGCTCTACCCACATTTGCTGCAAGCACACTGGGGCTAAAAAGGCCAATACGAGATAGACAAGTCCAGTAGCTAATAGGGTGTTGATAACACACCAGTGTTTTGGCTACTGCTGAGCACAGCATCAGCACTGTAATATTCCTTCCTCAATTGAGGGCAAGATCCTGGGAAGGGACACAAGTAGGCCAGCTGGCCCAAACTGACCAAAGGGATATTCCAGACCATATGACATCAGCTCAGATATAAAAGCTAAGGCAAGGAGCGGGAAGGCAGGCATTCCTTGTCTCCAAAGGCTGCCTGCTGAGGAACCGTTGTGCGTGCTGAGGCCCTGCTTCTCGAGAGTGGCTAGACATCACTGCTCATGGGAAGTAGAGAACAAACCGGGTTATCTTTTGCTTCCCTTTTGCGCGCGCAAGCTTCTGCCTGGCTTCTGCTTTAATCAACTGCCTTATCCGTACCCATGAGTTGTTTTCCATCTTACTCTCTTCCCTGTCCGGCTGGGAAGGGGAGTGACAGAGTGGCTGGGTGGGCACCTGGCATCCAGCCAAGGTCAACCCACCACAGGGGTTGAGTCTGTAGGAGCACTGGTGCCACAGTTAAGGGAGGGTGAATCCTGCTTGCTATCCGTCATCCCCAACTATGCTCTGGGAACAGCACTCCCATCTTGGACATTTCAGGTATTCTCCCAAATAATACCCAAAGCTCATTGAAAGACAGAACATCCTTGTTTCTATTGCAAGGAGATTCAGAAGACAGACTTGAACAAGGTGGGAACCAGGGACTTCTCTTCCTTCCAGACCCAAGCTCCAGGAATCTCCTTTCTCCAGAAAAAAAAGGCCTTCCTTTGCATGTCTTCTGTCTACCTGTGAAATGGGATTTTGCCAACTGCTTGACATTGCCAAAAGACAAAAAAAGCAAGGGCATGAATGGACACACGAGTGCTAGACACACTAATGTCTGGCAACTGCCCCATCTCCGTTTTCTTGCTTCCTGTTTAATAGGCCCTTTAGGGAAGTTTATGGCTGATCTATGCTAGAAAATTACTCATATAATGGAAACATCAGTGTAATATTGTTTGCCCAGTATAACTTCTTCTTTGGGAATTTCTGGATGCAATTATCCCTTGTGACTAATAAAAACAATGGCTTAATCACAAATATATGGTTAGAAATGTCATGTTATGATTAAACATAAAATGCCTGTTTTCTCAGCATTTCACATCAAATGGACTGTCCTTCCTGGGAGCAGCTAAAGGAATTTGAGGTGCAGAAATGGTGTAGGAATGACAGGAGCTAATTATCCTTTCCTCAGGAATTTTGCTGAATAAGCATTTCAGACCTGACCTACATTTCAGTCCTCAGATGCTCGTAAGAGAGTCTCAGATTCACCTGAACCCCAAGGCACCTTTAAACCCACCAGCAATGCAAGCAGAAAGCCTCTGCCACATACAGGTCTATTGATACCTCTGTCCCACTGCCATCCCTGTCCACCATCCCCTCTCCACCTGAGCAGGAGCTGGGCTACAGTATGACCAAAGGAGCTGCTCAGCATTTGTCCCCTGGTTTCCAGTGGGGAATGACAGTTCACAGAAAAACTACCCTGTAAAGGTTTGATCGGGCCATTTTCATTTTGCATTTATTTTTATGAAATCCACTTGATTTTATATATCTCTATGTACATATACCAAAAATTCTACACGTACAGAAATATAAAACCAATGAGGAAGTGGAGAGTGAATATGGAGTTTTGAACCCCTATAAAATCCCCAAATTGCTCCTTTTTAAACACTTGTATTATACTAAAAAGAATAAAACTGCTTTACAGTCCCACTACCCATGAAATAAAAGTCACTGGCAAAACATGATGAGGCTCAATACTTTTCAATCCTGGCACAATCTGCACAAGTTCACTAAAAAACAACCATAAGGTACTAAGAATTTCTTTTCAAAATAATGTTAAACAACTAGCACTCAAACAATCCCAGGAAGTGGCCTAAAAATGGAAAGGTCGGGTACTCAGCTGTTAGCACTAAACATGAGAGTCCTGAGCTCATAAAGTGAACAAATTACGTCCTGCTGTACCCCGCTACATGAAAGAGGATCCAATATGAACAACATAACATTGTCCACATTTACTGAAATGGAAGATAATTCCCACATTATGTCACCAAAACGTTTATTTTTTATTAATTTAGAGAGTTTAAATATAATTCACTAAGATTAAGATAGAAAAAATAAATTAAAAACCCCCCGAAACCTAGACCTCCAAAAAAAAAATAGCTGTTTTGAATCCTCTGTGAGATCACCAGAGCCTACATACTTGAAGTGTCAGGATGTTCTTTCCTTACAACAAACAAGCGCAGAAATTGACTACATGAGAAGCACCAGAAAACTTGGATCTCAGTTCTTAAGGCTCCCATCTTTGCAGGAGGGCAAAGCTGTCTCCTACCTCCAAACACCACAAATGCAGAGGAAGCCCAGGTACACCCTGAAACTTTGCAGCAGATGTTTTCCTTTAATTTACATGCAGCACATTCATTTTGGGTTTTGAATTATTTACTACCAATAGAGCTTAATTGTACTAAAGTTGAAATCAACATATTACCAAGTATTGAAGCAATTTTGGTCTTTCATTAGTCTTCAGACAACATCACTGTAAGCACTGGCACCAGCTTCAGTGTAAGCAGAATGCACATTTTGATATATACTCTAAATTAAATATGTATGAGGGCCTGAGAACCACAATGACAATTACTGCACCTTGGAACGAGACTTGGAATATTTCGTCTGGCAGAGTTCAAAAGACTTTTCAGCTGGGAGCAGCTGCAGCTTGGTTAGTGTAAGAATGGATTGATTGCAATTCATAACTTGGAATATGGATTAATGCAATATTCATGGAAAACTGCATGTACAGAGCTCCATATGGCCAGTGAAGCTCTGAAAGCATTTTGCTTCAGGGAAAAATCATGTCACCAGAATGCATTTGCCTTTACTGTGTCCAAGTTAGGAAGGAAGGAAGCTATTTTCCTTGCTTAAGCTGGTATGCAGGTTGTGGAGTTTAAAACTCCCTTCACCCCTACAAAAGGAAGGTAGAACAGCCCTGCTGGTTCCCAAAGCAGGAGGCTAGGTTTTGACTACTTCCTTATTTGTACCCTGCAGATCACAAGATGTATTACCTCTACCTCTATCCTCACAAATCCTCTGAGACGACTCTCAAGATCAGACTTGCTGTCAATATAGACAACAATCAGGACCTACTCACAGTCCAGGTGGACTCTCAATAATAAAAAGGCCACCACACAGCAAACACACCTGTCTGCCTTCTACAATATGAATAAACACTTTGATGACTGAATAAGTCATCAGGTAAGCTCAGGCTCAGGCAGACAAGGTGAATGTAAAGAGAACAGGCAGACTGCAGTACTCAGAGTTTTCCATCAAAGGCTGAATACAGCATTGCAACCTCCCTTATGCTTAGTACCAGGAGAAAGCCAGCCAGGCTCCCACACTTAGTTATTTGGCATCTGCTTTCTTGCTCTGATGCTATTGAAGATCTTAAAGTCAAGACTGAACAGTGTATCTGGCAGTTCTCAGTTAGGAAGCAAAAACAAAGGGGACAAGAAAAGATGTGATGTCAAATAGCACTCCTAACTGGGTCCCCATTCTTCATACGGCTTTGTTGCAAAGCACTTCTGGAAAATATTAAAAAAAGTAGGAATTTTCCTAGATCACAGAATGGTTGCAGTTGGAAGAGACATCTGAAGGTCACCTTGTCCAACCCCACGGCTCAAAAAGGGCCACCTAGAGCTGATTGCTCACAGCCATGTCCAGTATGTTTTGAATACCTCCAAGGTTGGAGACATCACAGCCTCTCCAGGCAAACTTTGCCTGTGCTGTTACACTCTCACAATAGAAGAGTTCCTTTTTATGTTCAGACGGCACCTCCCGTGTTTTAGTTTGTGTCCATTGCTTCTGGTCCTGTCACTGGGCACCACTGGAAAAAGTCTGTCTCTGTCCTCTGAGCACTTTCTTTTCAGGTATTTGCACACATTGATGAGATCCTCTCCAAGAATTCTCTTTTCTAGGCTGAACAGTGGCAGACTTCTCAGCCATTCCTCACAGAGGAGAGCGCTAGTCCCTTCATCATCTTCATGGTCCTTTGTTGGACTCTCTTCAGTGTATCCATGGGTTTTTTTGTACCAGGGAGCCCAGAACTGGGCACAGCACTCATGGTGAGGCCTACCCAGTGTTGAGTAGAGGGGAAGGATCGCTCCCTTGACCTTCTGGCAATACGTCTGCCAATGTAGCCCAATGTACCTTTTTATCTTCTTTGCCACAAGCACATATCGTCGGCTCCCCAGGTCTTTCTGTGACAAGCTGCTTTCCATCTGGGTGGCCCACAATGTGCACCAGTTGCCACGGGCTTTCCACCCCAGGTGCAGGTATTTGCACTTCCCCTGGCTGAACTTCATGAGGTTCCTGGATAAAAGATTCTGTGCAAAGATGCTGCTGTTGGAAGGAATCTCATTTACAACTCATTTACTTTGCAGATTTGGGTCACTGTTGGCTTCACACACAGAAATTGTTCTTATTCCAATAGGGTGAAGTACTGCAGCTGCACTAATACATGAGGCATGAATTTTACATTTGAAGTAATTAATATACTTGTGAAAAGGAATATATTTTTGCAGGATGACCTTGCAAAAAAGGCAAAGTAGAATTACTTTTCAATTGAGCCAGGATACTAGAGCATGACACAGGTTACCCGCCTTACCCTGTGGAGATCATAATTAGAACAATTAGAAATACCTTTGGGAGATAAGTCTTGACCAGACTGACCACCATCCACTGCTCAGAAGGGGATGATGCTCTGCAGCACCTGCAGCTCACTCCATGCTTGCACATGCCCAAAGCAGGAACCTCAGCCCTTCCAAGAGACATTGGCCTGCACAGTACTGTGACAAGAGGAAAGGCAAGTTAATAGCTGCAGGGAGACACCTAATGCACTTTGCAGGCATGTATTTGTGGGGAGATAGTTAAGAAAACCACAGCCTGTTTGAAAATGTGGCCTAGTTCACAAAGTTTCATTTCTGTCAGAGGATTGTGCTAAATACACTTTCAAAGACTTATTATAGGCACTACACTACCCAATGTGCAATCCCTTTTAATGACTCAACTTCCCTTTACACTACTGAGACTGTTGTCTTTTCCCCAGACTGTCTTTACTGCATGCATGGTGCACTTTCACATTTTTCCCTGGTGTCACTTAATCTCTTCTTTTCTATAATTTCTGCTGAAGTGGTAGCACAGGGGAAGCACCCACTGGTTCAGCAGGGGCTGTGACCAAACATACAAATTTCCAGTAAAACCACAGTGTAGCTCAGGGAAGCAGGAGTGTGCTTAAAGTGACCTGTGCAACTCACTAGAAATCACAACAGCTATTACATGGAGGAAAGTGCAATTATTGCATATTGTTATCTGACTTCTGAGAATTTGGGGGAGCATTGCCCATAGTGAAACAAAATCAGTGAAAAATCCCCCACTGTCTTCACAGGGTCAGCAATCCAGTTTTAGGTGTTCAGTGCTCAAGGTTGATGCTTCCTTGAAGCTCTTTTCCAGAGGCTAAAAGTGGATTGGGGGAAAATAAATCTTAAATTCTACGACTCCTGTTCCATCTCAGTGCTTACAAGCTGTACATCTGCAGCCTTCACAGACTAGCAAACCTTCTGCCTTTCACATGATGCTCCTGAAAACACACCTCTTGCTGATTTGTTTTTCAGCAACACCCCTGGCTGGTAGGGGCTATGCTACATTACTGTGTTATGCTCTTTAAATTGATTGTTTTCCCTGCCTCATGGCCTCTAAAGCATACTGCAATCATCTAGGATCTGGCAGGTCAGATTTGGGGAGACAAAATGATCAGACTTGCTGCTAAAGTGTGTTCAGTTTGTGTGCCTTCTCATTCATCGCATGGCATTGTTTCAAAGCATTTTTAAAAACTAGGGTCTCTACAGGATCCATAGATTAACAAAATGTTGTGCCTTATCTTCTCAGAACTAGTCTAAAATTACAAGCACTACCTCATGTGGTTATAATTCACTAATAAATAATCAATCTTTCTAGAAGGCAAAGTCAAAGCTGCCCTCCTCACCATCACATTTTAAACAATATGTTAGAGACTCTCTGTGTTGTCATCTTACAGTGATTTTTCTCTGCACTCTGATAATTCTTCCTCCCAGAGTTCCCGTGGTCTTCTGCACACCACACCTTCCGATGGCTTCACTTTCCTAACAGCTTGAGAGCTTTTCAGGTGGGTCATGGCCATGTGAGGTTATGGCAGAAGATCCAGAGGTGCTGGAAAAAGAGTTGGAAGCTGCTGGGAGCTACAGAGTGAGAACATCCTTCCAATCTCCACCTGCAGCTAAGGAACAAGAGAAACCTGTACTTCCCTCAAGTGCCTTAACCTCTATTTCATTGTCAAAGGCACATGAAGAGCCTGCCTCTGTGGTACCCATATCTGATTCAGAAAGCTAAAGGTCAGCAAAAGGCACCAGTATCACCCTCACACAAGGCCCAGACTGATAAAGCCCGAAGCACGCACTCTCTCTCTCTCTCTCTCTTTCTCTACCACCCAGAAATTCAGCCAAATGAAAAGCAAAGCCTTCCCTCCAGGAAAACCAAACAAAAGCCATGTGTCTTGAACCCTCATTGTGTCCAGACAGGCATAGGGAGTTTGCCAGAGCAAACAAGTTCCAGAGTCAAAGGATTTCCGCTGAGAGCTCTCTGCAACCAGTCCTCCTCAGCCCAGCCCCGTGCTTCCCAGCCAGCTCTCACTGCTCAAACCGCGGCAAAGAGGCCTCTCATTACAATGACACATTTGACAGCTTTGCCAAGAGCACTTGGGGACGTGCCAAAGAAAGAAGCAGTGTGCTTTCCTGAATAAAGCAGACACGCTGGGGAGGAATACTTGAAATGCTCCTTCTAGTAAACCTGGGTTGAGCGCCCATGCAGAGAAGTACTTGGGTTGTTATCCTAAGGGAGAGTGGAGAACAGGCTCCCCTGGGCTTCTCCCTCTCCAGAGCTTGCCTTCCCATTCTCAGTGGCATTCAAGGCATTTGCATTGAAAAGCGACCATCTCTTTCTATGCTTGGGCTCACTTTGAAGACATTCTCACCTGCTGAATTTCAAGCTAACCAATACCCTGCATTTACCTTGCTTCAATTAGCAGTGCTTCAGAGCCCTGCTGCTCCACACAGGGCTTTCACTAGGCCTCTTCATTATCTAAACGAAAGCCCTATGCCAGTCTCCAGCTGCACACATGATGAGAAGTGCCACAGTCACCAAGATCTCACAGTGCACATGGAAGGGCACTGTGAGAAAACTGGAGATGCTCTTGAGAGGACACATGGTATTTGGGCAGCATCATCAGGGAGATTTACACTATGCCAATGACACAAAGATAGCCATTTGACTCCACAGAAAGTGTCACTCCGAATCACCAACCCTGAGTAAGGGGACAAGGATTCAAAATAATTATATTTGCATGTCTCTAGGCAATGACAAAAGCCATAGCCCTTTTCAGGTTTTCTTGCTGTAGGGAAAACTCCAAGAAGGGGACAATGCCGTTCCAACCACTAGAGCACTTCTTCCCACCCCACGCAGTGAAAGGATGCTCTCCAGAGACAGAGTTTTAAGGGACTTATGGAGTAAAGTAGAACAAACACCCATACACATGCATATGGGTGTGTGGAATGAGTGTATGAAATGTGTGCATCATAAGGTCTCTGGCATATTTATCTGAGGGATCATTCTGCTTCTAAACTTGTTTCTTGTAGAAAGGTTTTAATAGCATGACATAATCTAAGTCATGTATCTGTTTTTAAGACAGTTGACTTCTGTCTGGTTTACACAACTCCCTCTGATTTTACACAAAGGCAAGCATAAGAGAAGGCTCTTCTTCCACTGATTTTATGTGCCACATCCTTTCTTTCTGTTTCTTCTTTAAAACACGTTGGTTTTTTTATTTAATGCAGGATTGTACATCCAGTGCCTTGCAGATGGAATGCATGATTGAACATTATATTCCACTCCTGAGAGACACACCATAAAATTAATATTTGAACCATATTCTTGCTGATCCGGGGCAGAGAGCAAAATAACACAAAGAAAATACTCTAAAGCAATTTGTGGCCTATCTACAGAATACTTTCCAGACATTAGCATAGTAAGAGAATTTAACATTAATAAAAGGTGGGGGTTTAGTCACATGCAGCATTATACTGTGCTGAATGGCTTTGCAATTAAAAAGTGTGAGTGAAAAGGGTTTGGGGTGAGGGGGAGAAAACAAAGAGTGAGAAAAGAGCAGATTTCAAGCTATGGTCCCTGTCCACCCTCTTACCTCCCAGCACACACAAGTGTGCAGTGGGGAAACAGAGACCAAGAGACTGTTAAGAGATGAAACTACATTGCAAATGGAACCACAGTGGGGTCAATGTTTCACAGCAAGGAGGTCCTGGCTTTTTAAAAGGCATTTGAAATGCTTAGGACAAAAGATTACAGGTAACATTTGATGCAGTACTACTCTAAAGAAGTACAAAAAACCAAAACAAAACCAAATAAACAAACAAAACAAAACAGAAGTTATTAACTCTATTCAAGAGAGAAACAAGGTCAGGAAAAACAGAAAGGGGATGGCCATTACTAATCAGCTACTTACATCATTACCATGGTCTTGAAACTAAGATATAAATTTGGAGTAACAAGTGCCTGATACGGGGGTGTTTTGCCCTGGGATATTGGTGTGAACAGAGAGGTGTTAAGTCATTAAAATCTGAGCTGATACCAAATAGTCTCAGATTTCAGAGTTAGGATCCTGATTTTCTAATTATCTAAAACTGTTTCTAAAAGTAGGAAAAATGAATTTTAACTTTGTCATATGATTGCTGATGACTGATCTTGATACCTACTGGCATCCAAACCCACCCAAGTTCTGCACAAACCGTGTTTTTGTGCATTACTGAGACTTCATTTCCCAGTAAGGTTTTCCTTAGTTAATATGCTGAATTCTGGTAATGGCGGCTGTGGAAACACACCTTTAAAAGCATACAACAGGCAAACAACATTGTTTTGCAGTTGTAAACACACAACTTAAAACAATGGTTGAAATGGAAATTTGCTTTAACTAAGTTGACATCTCTGCACCGAACAAATGGACAAGAAACAAAGAGAAGATGTGTTATTTTATCCTCAGAAATAGCTAAGGTGCATAATTGTGACCCACAATTGCCAGAGTAACTGATGCTAGAAAAGGCCCAGGCAACAGGTACACCTACAGTGCTACATCTGCAGTTCAGATGTTTATTAGTCACAACTTGACATTAAAAGGCCTTTTAATTGGCAAGGATTTATTCCCTCTGATCTCAGGAAGTTTATAATTGCATGGGCCATAGACACAACACGAATGATGTCTATGTCTCCCACTCTTCCTTACGTACATTTTGGTGCAGAAAGCTGAGTGGCAGTGAATAAAAAGCAGGTGAGTTCCCCTCTCTGGTCTGCAGGAAAAAAAGAAAGAACACCTCTGAATGCCCCGAGGAGGCGTAAAACTTAATTTCTCATGTATAGCCTTGATTACTTCCCTAACCTTGCTATTCTCTGTGCTGACCAGCAGTCAGGTCTGCCTGACAAACTCCTGGTTCCTTCACTCCATGTGGGAGCCAACCAGCACCCAGTGGTCCTGCTGATGGGGTGCAGGGCTTGCCCTCCAGCCAGCGGGACTGGGCTGCAGTGGCAGGTTAGGGCACAGGTGTCCCAGTAATGTGGCACTGGGTCACATCACACACGTGCAGCCAGTGAGCACACACACAGGGTTGGCCAAACACAGAGCTGTGATGGGGATGGCACAGCAGCACCAGTTTGTCACCATCACCCCATCATTTCCCTCATTTGCCCCAGCATTCCAGGCTCGGCCACCACTGCTCAGGGAGGAAGTACCGTCTGTTGCAATGCCAGGGATGTTCTGGCAAGAAATATTTCCAGAGAGCTGCACATTTGAGAAGGCACTTAAAAAGCCCAGACCTCTTTGTTTAAACTCCGATTGAAGACAGACCCATAAGCTCTGTATATTATTTATTAGTTATTGTCTTATTTAATCCCCTTTGGAAAGGCAACAATAGAGGAGTTACAGTTCTCCAAGCTTTTTCCAAACTAGTTATGTTCCAAGCTAGGATGTTATTCCTTAACTTAGAATCAGAAAGCATACCCTACTCTACACTTAACTACCAGCACAGACAGGTTACCATTATTGACCCCAATTGCCCCACTCCCGATTGACTACTAGTCATCACTAATGATACCTTGGTCACCACCACATCACTGGGGAACTCGGGTCTTTGCCCAGCTACCTGAGCTCAGTGGGTGCATCTCTTCCCTCAGGCAAAAGTGCACCTTTCCTGATCACTCTGGAAGAACACGAGTAGTTCGGAACTGGGAAAAAAGCCCCTGACAGACTGCAGATGTCTCAACCCACGTGCATCACCACACCAGTTTGAAATTCTTACCTCCAGGCCAGCTTATGAAGGAAAACCAGAAGTAGAAAGGGACACTTGCAAAAGGGAAGGAGAAGATTACTGCCAGCCTAACAGTGATCCACTTGTTTTGTCATTGAGGAGCACCAACACTCCCATCAACTTCAGACAGACTGGGTTATCAGTGACAAACATGAGGAGGCTTCCACTTTTCACATCAGCTTTCTTAGGAAAAACAAACACACCAAAAAAACCCATTGCTATTTTCTCCTGCTAGGTAGAAGTCTATTAAATTATTAGGACTCATTTAAACTCTCCTTTCTACACTGAATCAAACTGCCCTCAGACACAAGATTAGTTTAGGTACATCTGCTGAGAATTTTGATTTGAAGAGACATTCGTTTTCAGGGAAGACATGCATAAGAGTTAGACTGCATCCTGAAATCTGATTTTACTCTTTTAATGGTGGGCTTGGGCATCTGGAGTGTATATGTGCCAACAGCTAGCCTCCACTCCAGCTTGTAAAAACTTTTTGTGGGGGTTAGTGACTTTCCCAGTATTTTTCATGTTAGAATAAATTAACTTAAGTGTGCGTGGAAGGTAGAAATACATACAACTGAAATGAAAAGTCAGGCTAAAAATAGTACTAAACCAATTGCATTGTTCATAGTGAGGGAAAGGAAACCTGGGGGGAAAAAAAGAAATATATTTAACAGCTGTCTCAACATAATGTCAGATTTATTCAAGATTTCTAAAATGGTCTTTGACAGGCCTTGACTCATTGTGTAGGACTGGAAAGGGTATTGAGGGTAGACTATTTCTTGTGATTTATAAGAGACCACTGTGACTAGTTTGAAAAACCTGCATACAAGTGCAGTAAATTAAAACAGAAGCCTACATAAGACATGTACCTTACAGACAAAAGGCTTAAAGCATTCTTCAGTCTGAATCACCAGTGTGGTTTACAAAAGGAAATTGGTTTCAAGAATTTCTTCTAGCCAAAGATGTATTCTCGAATATTTAGAAGAACTAATTTCTTCTATTAGTACACTTTAAAAGTTAAAACCTAAACTCGTGTAGCCGTATCATGCTTTCAAAGGCACTACACTTGGTCTCTCAATCAAAAATTGCGTAAGTTATCAGTGGTTCATAGCTCACACTGGATCACGTAGTCATCTCATGTATCAAAACATGGCACATACAGCAACCTCTACATGGTACAATTTAAAAAGCATTCAAGTTTGCATGTGCAGAAGAGTGGAAAATGAAACCATGTGTATTTGATCAAAGACGGGCATGTTGGCCTTCTCCTCAGCTCTGAGAGATAAATGCACAAATTTTCATATAAAATTCGAACATTACTTAATTCATCAACAGAACCTTGCACAGGCTGCACCATAAAGAAAACACTCCAGACATCTTCATGGGAAGTGAAAACCCCAGAGCTAGAGGTGCTCTGCATAAGAAGTGCATTAGTTTCACAGATCGAAGAGAAGTCAGATTGTGATCTTCCCTAAAACCCTACTTTTCCCTCTCCCTTCAGGCAGATACTCACATTCCCCTGCAGAGTCCAAGAAATTACTGAGCGGAGGTTCACTCTGACTCCCACAGCTCTCTCCAAGCCCCACCAGTAAATCAATACAGGCAGCCTCTTTGGCTTCTACCAAAATGTCTTCAGAGGTAAGTGATATACACCAAATAGTTTTGGAGAGGCATAATACCATTCCTATGAAGTTCTGGCACCGATCTGGATGTCCAGTACAACTGAACATGCAGAAGGGCCACTTCTCCCTGGAAGGGCAGCACAGAACTCAAGATTAGGCCTAAAATCCTTTATTTTGGGTCCCTTTATTTAGATATCTAGACACCCTTTATTTTAGGGTATGGTACAGTAATAGCTAGTATCATCCTACTAGAGAATAGATTGGGGAAAATAGCATCTTCTGAATATGATTTGCTTCCCATTACCTCTTTGTGATGCCAGATGGCAATTTGTATAACACCCACCTCAAATGACATGGGAATTCAGGAGCCAAAAGTCTCCTGTGACTGTTATTGCCCAGACCGCATGATGATCCTGAAGCCTCTGTGTCACCATGCAAATTTAGGGTTATCAAAACAAAACACACATCCCAGAAACTTCTACAGAGTTGTAACACCTCTTTTCAGTGATGGGGCTTGATCACCTAAGACTTCCAGCCTCTTCATCATCTCCTGTTATACAGGTCAAACCAGAACACAACGTTTGGATCACTTCTTGCCTGATGTGACTATTGCTAAAGGAATTAAATATTTTCTTGAGTGCATCTGCTCCCATTTGCTTTGCACAACTACAGTCAAAAATATTTCTATATTAAACCTTGTGGGAAAAGGTTCCTGTCCAGTGGGGCTCCTCCCTTGTTCCACAGAAACTATTCAAGATATCACTTCCAAAGTTGAAGAGTTAGAATTGCCTATAGCAACTTCTCCCCTTCTTGTCAGTTAAAACAAAGGAGCTTGATTTTGAATTTTCATCCACAACCATATAAACTTTGCTCCAAGTCAGCGCAGCTCCACCAGAGAAGAACTGCTGTAAGATGCAAAGTGTCTTTTATCTGCTGGACTTTCTACGTGTTGCTCTGAAACAACAGATCAATTATCCCAGCACTATGTTCTTCCTGGGTTTAAAGAAACCCAGGTTTACGGTAACTGAACAGATGGATTCCAAAAGTCTGGGACATTCTCACAAAGGAGAAGCTGATGAATTACAGAAGAGAAAACATATGCCATTTATTTAACCTTCTGATTTTCTTTGAATCATTGCTGGGACAAGCAAACAAATCTTAAGAGAAAAACAAAAAGGAAAGAAATAAAAAAGGCAAACAGTAATGTGATTATTTTTTCCAAGTTTCATACAGTAGTGATGCCTTCTATGCCAGCACACCAACTGCCCCTTGACCTTCCCACCTCAAACCCCTAGATTTTACCCTGATTTCTGAAAGGGGTAGGGCTTACATAATATCAGAGAAAATGTCTCCACTTCCTCTCCCTCATTTTTTTTATCCCCACTGGCCAATTGTTTTTGATAGAAGGGTAGCAACTCAAGAAACTGCAGTTCAGTATGAAGACTGGCAGCTAAGCAGGGGACAGAAACCCAAAGCAGTGCTCCAACAGCTATCAGCAGCTAATGGAACCTCCATGCGTGGACTCTTCCTTGCTGGACAGAGGGAGAGCAGGGGAGACAAGAGGTGACGTGCAGTCCAGGACCTGGGATTACAACAGGGGATGCAGGACACTTGGTAGGAAAGCAGGTTACACTGCACAGGAACATATCTCTGTGCATGTTTGCAATAAAAATTAAAATGCATTTCCCCTTCCCTGCGGCAAAATAGAAGAGAAACACTTCCGAAGATGCACTGTGATGGAGATGAGAGTGCATGCCCTGTGGCTGTGTAAAACAGGAAGAAAACAATTTCTGAATTCAACCTTTCCTCTGTGTGCATGTGCATGCGCTTCCACATGCGTGCACACACAACCAGAATACATGTTCACCCACAGAACCAAAACGTGTATATGTACACAGAGTGCAGTACACACTTATGTTCACACACACGGGAAACAGTTAAACACAGGAATTATTGCAAGTATATCCATGCACATGCACAGACAAACCCTGGGATTTCCACCAAAGCTTGAGCAATTCAGTGTAATAAAAAAGGGCTCCTTGCAGCAAAGCACTTAACGAATGGCAGATTGTATCCAAAGGGTGCCATTACCCAAGGGAGCTGGGGGATTTGGCTGGAGCACGCAGTGTGAACAAATGGCCTGAAGATTTGTTGGGTAAGGGCTGGATTCAGCACAGTCAGAAGGCTTCATCTTCTCTGAAGCTCTATATATTTCATCCTCAGAGCAGATGAAGCTGTAGTATTTTTCCATATTTTAAAAGTAATTTTTTTTTTGTGAGAGGAATCTAATTTCTGAAAAGTATTGTACTCTCACGGCATTTTTAGAGTCTTGTTCTCCTCTCAAGCCCATTAGCAAAAAAAACTGAACACCTTTCATTTTAATTTCATCATTCATTATCAACTTGTATACCAACCTAGGAAAATTAAAAAATCTAACAAGAGACAACAATAAGTTGCTGTTTTAAATGGCCAGTAGAGACAAATAACGGCTCTGAAATGGGGTACCTTCTGGAAATCACCTTTTCCTTTTCCCCTATAACCGATAATTAGAAGTATTTGCAACTTCTCTTGCCTTGAATAAAATACATTATTTACAGCATGTTTTCTGTTCTGAGAGCTCAGAATTCCTTCTTGACTCCAGCTCATACATCTCCTGTGTCAGACTCTGATGGAGCATCTATTTCTGATCATGGATTGGCAAAATAAATCAGAGAAAATCGGAATTCCAAGGAAAAGAACGTTTCATGTTTCGTCATGTTGCTGTTATGAGAAAGGCAAGCTTTTAGCTTGATTGTTTTATTTTTACCAAGGGATGCTCAGTACTATGTTTTATGTGCTCGCAGAATATGAGCACATGTACTCATGGTGCTCCAAAACCTCAAAACCCACAGTCAATTATACTGCTCAAGAATGGTGACTCTAGATTCCTTACCACCAGTTTCTCCTGAAGTACTGCTGCCTCCATTTGTCCCAAGTAGCTATATTCCTTGTGGCTTTAAAAACACATTCTCACAGATTGGTTGAGGTTGTGAGAGACCTCTGGAGGTCACCTGATCCAATCCCACTGATCAAGCAGGGCTAAAGTCAGTTACCCGGGACCGTGCCCAGTCAAGCTTTTAATATCACCAAGGATGGAGCCTCCACAAGCTCTCTGGGCAAACTCTGTCAGTGCCTGATTGTCCTCACATTAAAAAAGTTTTGTGTTTTGCTCAGACAGCACCTCCTGTGTTTCAGTTTGTGTACATTGCCTCTAGTTTTGTCACTGGGTACCACTGGAAAGAGCCTCTTTGACTACATGACTACATGATTCAGCAGGAGGCATGAACCACTGACAACTTACGCAATTTTTGATTGAGACCAAGTGCAGTGCCTTTGAAAGAGCCTCTTCCATGCTCTTCTCATCCTTCCTTCAGGTGTTTGTAAACATTGATGAGATCCTCTCGAGCCTTCTCTTCTCCAGGTTGAACAGTTCCAGTTCTCTCCACCTTTCCTCATAGGAGAGATGCTCCAGTCCCTTCATCATCTTTGTGGCCCTTCACTGGACTCCCTCAGGTAAGTCCATTCTCTTTCATACTGGGGAGTCCAGAACTGGACATGACTCTTCAGGTGTGGCCTCACCACTGCTGAGTAGAGGGGCAGGATCACCTCCCTCCACCTGCTGGCCACACCTCTCCCAGTACAGCCCAGGGTATTTGTTAGCTTTCCTTGCCACAACGGTGCATTGCTGGCTCATAGTCAGCTTGGTGTTTGCCAGGACCCCCAGGTCCCAAGGAGTCTTCCAGATGTTTAGTCCCCATTATGCACTGGTGCCTAGGGTTGTCTGTCCTCAGGTGCAGGACTTTGCATTTTGCTTTCCTGAACAGCATGTGATTATGGCCCATTTTCCTCCAGCTTGCCAAGGTCCCTTTGAATGACAGTAAAACCACCTGGTCTATCTCACTCCTGAGTTTTGTGTCACCTGAGGTGATGATACAATGTCTTTCAAACTTGACAAGGGTGCACTACGTACCAGTGACGAGGTCATTAATGACAGAGGTTAAACAGAAATGGCCCCAGTGAAGACCTGGGTGAGGAAGGCATTGAGTACCTCAGGTATTTCTGTGTCCTTAGCCACCGAGTTTTCTGCCCCATGTAGCAAACATTTTCCCTTGTCTCCTGTTTACTGCCAATGTACCTGTAGTAGCCCTTCTCATTACCTTTCATGTACTTTGGCAGATTCAACTCAAGGTGGGCTTTGGACTTCCTAACTCTATCCCTGCATGCTTGGACAACACCTCTTTGTGCCTCCCGAGCTATCTGTCCCTATTTTTACTTCATGTATGCTTCCCGTTATGTTTGAGTTCAGTTAGAAGCAACTTGTTCTTCAGTGCAGGCCTCCTGCTCCCTTTGCTTGGTTTCCCGCTCAGCAGGATGAACTGCTCTTGAACTTGGAGGTGGTGATGCTGGAAAAAAAAATTACCAGATCTCCTGGACCTCTCTTCTCTTTGGAGTCATATCCCATGGGATTCGTCCAAGTAAGACACTAAACAGGCCCAAGTTTTCTCTCCTGAAGTTCAGGGTTATGAGACTGCTATTTGCTTTGCTCCCTCATGTCAGGATCCTGAACTACACCATCTCATAGTCACCACAGCCCAAGCTGCGTCTGACCTATGCCTCCCCAGCAAGTCCTTCCTTCTTTAGAAGTAAAAGGACCAGCAGAGCATTTCTGCTCATTTTTTTCTCCATGACCTGCATCAGGATATTAACATCAATGATGTCCAGAAACCTCCTGCATTGCTTGTGTGCTCTGCTAGGTTGTCATTTCAGCAGATGTTAGGGTGGCTGAAGCCTGCCATGAGGACCCGGGCCTGTAAATATGAGACTTGTTCCAGCTGTCTGAGAGCCTCACCTCCTGCTTGCTGATCAGGGTGTCACAGTTAAAAATATTATTTACTTCATACTAGTTTGTAGCTTGTAACATTTCCAGAAGTGTTTCTATGCAATATTTTTTTCAGCGAAAAATGAGCAAAATAAAACTTAAGTCAGGAAATAACTTCTCTCTGTGTAGTCAAGTCCATCCTCTTTTCTTCCAGTCATTTCATCTACAGGACTAGCAACTTGCAAAGGATACCCAATAATTATGACTATGTTGTGCTGAAATCAATATATAGTAAGCGACGATTTGAGATATCCAAACTTATACCTTGTATTGGGTCTGGCTGAACTGGAGTTCATTTCCCCATAGCAGTCCTCACAGTGCTGTGCTTTGCATTAGTAGCTAAAAGTGTTGATAACACACCAGTGTTTTGGCTACTGCTGAGCACAGCATCAGCACTGTAATATTCCTTCCTCAATTGAGGGCAAGATCCTGGGAAGGGACACAAGTAGGTCAGCTGGCCCAAACTGACCAAAGGGGTATTCCAGACCATATGACATCAGCTCAGATATAAAAGCTAAGGCAAGGAGCGGGAAGGCAGGCATTCCTTGTCTCCAAAGGCTGCCTGCTGAGGAACCGTTGTGCGTGCTGAAGCCCTGCTTCTCGAGAGTGGCTGGACATCACTGCTCATGGGAAGTAGAGAACAAACCGGGTTATCTTTTGCTTCCCTTTTGCGCGCGCAAGCTTCTGCCTGGCTTCTGCTTTAATCAACTGCCTTATCCGTACCCATGAGTTGTTTTCCATCTTACTCTCTTCCCTGTCTTGCTGGGAAGGGGAGTAACAGAGCAGCTGGGTGGGCACCTGGCATCCAGCCAAGGTCAATCCACCACAACCTTCAAAAGCAGTGCTTGATTTATGGATGCCCAGCTTGAAGATATTTTGTGCTTAAGCTCACATGAATACTTCAGTGCACAAGATCCCCTCCTCCAAAGGAGTATGTTTGTAAATACTGAGCAGCATCACCCACAATGAACTGCCAATTTAGGGAAGGGAATAACTTGTAAGAAACAGTCCTGATTTGGCAGCTGTACTTGTTAAGGCCATCACAAAGCTGTACTTGTTAAGGCCATCACAAAAAGTCAGGCCATTTTTCGATTTATGCAAATCTAATCCAAAAAGTAGCATGTAGCTATGCATTTCTATCACCTCCAATTTAAGGATGAGCAAACAAGTAAAGTAATTGATCACTGTCAAGGAAGTAACTGATATTGTACCTCTCTTCACCACATGCAATACCAACAGCATGATAATACCAGTGAGTGACTCAGGTTCAAATATACATTATGATATAAATGCTCCTAAAATAGTTCCTAAAAATAGAGCCAAAGTAGTCAGAATTTGTCCCCACCTTATGAAATATGTTCTTTCTACACAAAAATCTAAATATATTTTAAAATAATACATATTTAATATCATCTACTTTAAAATAATTAACTGCAAGCAACAAGGCGTCAATCTCCCTCATAGGCAGAAAACATATTGTCCTACGAGGGCACAACTGAGGTGTTTTGCCTTATCTGTGAACACTTGTACACCTAAACCTTAGCCTTGCTTAGTCTGGAGATGGGGCTGAGCATCCCTATATGCTGGGCTAAACAATAAAGTAAGTTTCAGAGCTCAGTGCTGGGGCCTTCGTTATTAGTGGACTGACTCTTATAACGTCAAAACCCCTTTACTAGAAAACAAAACATATACAGAGTAATGCAACAATTTGTTCAAAATCACACTGAATTAATCAAAGCTGAAAATAGAAGTAATTTTTTTTCCCAGCCCTGTGCCTCCTTCTACCCCTCTGCTTTCCCAGAACAAGATAAAGTAAATGGGGAGTGTATGCACACATTGCTGTAGAGCAGAGAAAAGTAGCTGAGAACCGACACCATTAAATAAGTGCAATCTCATCTGCTTAGTATATGAGGCAATATCTGAAGGGAAACCTCAAGAAACTACTCAACAGTCATTATCCACAATGAAATAGACAAAGGAAAATCTGCTCAAGCCTAAGGTAAGTATTCATGGACATATTGCAGATACAATTAATAATGCTAATAGATCTTCTACAACTACAAAGAGGTCAGAAGTGCCAGATGCTTCTCTATCTTCACAAAATCGAGAGGTCCAGAAAAAACCCACCCAAAAGTCAGAGATATATCCCAAAAATAACAGCAGGCATTTCAAATATGTGGCTAGCCCCTATGGCTATAGCACAGCTGCACATTGCATAGCATTACAGAATTAAAGTTGTCACCTGCACACATTCTAAATGCACAGCCAGCATTAGTGACACAGGCCATCTAGGAAGGATTAAGGATCAGTTATCATTTCAACCCAATGAAAGAAGATCTATATTTCTCTTTTAGACACGTAATTCACAGGAGAATTGTGCTTGCCAACACTCTGAAAAAATAATCTTTCAGAATTCTTGCAAACCCGCTGTGTTATGATTTCATCTCATGAAATACAACACCTTTACATTAAACCTCATAAAACTAAATCCTGCTGGATCTCTTCCAGGCTCGGAGAATAAACAGCTATATCAGTGATGCCTAGAACAGTAAAATCTGGCCCACTGTCATATGGCATGTTCCCATTTACAGAGGGGAGCAGGTCTGCAAACAGCTAATTCACTTGGCTATTACAAAATCCTCACATATAATGATTTTCTCACATAATTGGTCTAAGAAATACTTCAAGAGAAAAAAAAAAAAGAATGCTTTGAACACCATAATACATATTTATTTCTACTAGGTTTTTTGGGGGGAGGGGGTTGTTAACCTGTTCACTGCCTTCCCTTTAATGACACATGTGCTGCAGAGTTGCTCTGGCTTTCAGCGAGCAGAAGCGAGTTTAGGTGTGTCTAGAATTCCTGTAGATAGCAAAGGGGGGAAATTTGTTTTCAAAACAGTTTAAAAGCACAGATGAACATATCCAATGAGATTACTTTGTAAAGCACAAATATTTTCCCTTTGCTGTCAGAAGTGCTACTCAGACTCCCTTCAGTCTTGCCGGTCCAACCAAGAGCATGAGCAAGGAAGATATTAAAATAACCAGTACAACTACACCAGGCAACACAGATCCATTGCAAAAGCCCCTCTCAAAATCTCGGGGCAAATGTCCTCTATAGAAATGGAGACTGGCGTACGACCAAAGAATAGAAGCAATTTTTTATGTGATTTAGAATCTTCCCTGTTCTCTATGTAGAACTATGCTTCAGTCCCCTGATTTGGGCAGCAGTTGGCACATCTTCATGTGGAAACTGGAGTTACAGACCCAGATACACAAATGTCAAACATTCCTTCCATTTCACCTATCATTTAGCAGGCTAATTACATCTCAGGCGAACCACAATCAGATAATCCTCAGTGCAAGCACAGGAGCCAAGGAGGACATGAACCAATACCACCCCTCACCAGGGCCCAAATTCCCCTAAGGTTCCCTTCTCATTTTTTCCATTCTGACAACAGCACTCTGGATTTTAGTAGCCACAGCTGGAAGACGATATTTCTACAGTAAAAGGGGGAGGTTAACAGCACCATAACCTGCCTGTGGCCAGTGACACAAAGCAGAGGGAGGAATCCCAAAGCATGTGGGGAGGCAGGAGCCACATGGGAAGGGACAAAGATTCCCTGGGAACTGTCAGAAAGTCTTTTTTGAACTGGCAGAAAAGAAACGTCCTGTTAAGATGGTTGATTAGATGATACAGTGGCAGGGTGAGGTCACTGACCCCATCAGCAGAATTAATGAGGAGGGGATGTGCACCTGGAGGGCAGTAGATTGTGCCTCCAAGCTCTCTGTCAGGACTATGCAGGACACCTTCAGCACCAGCAGGACATCACAGGCTCAATCTTTCCCTGGGACAGGGAAAGCTGATGCCTTAGGAACACTCTCCATGGATTTGTGGGTCTCCCGACCAGCAAGTGACTTCTGTCAGAAAACTACTGTATATATCACCATAAGGTCTCAAAATGACAAACACTTGAGAGTGGGAGGAGGGAATGGCAGCTGTTTATACGCTTGACCACATAAGCAGCTCTAACTCTCAAACTGGCTAACTTCCCCAGTCCCCAGTTAGCTGCTTTTATGAAGGGCACACCTAGGCAGACTGTGCAGCGCAGCACCAGGTGAAGTCTCAGCGTCCACTAAAGCAAATCACCCTTAGGGAAAGAAAAGCAAAAAAGAACAAAACTCAGGTGACAGCACACCTGTGTAAACTGAACTGGCCTATTATTACCATTCTTAAGGGTTCACTCTAATATTTCAAGCATCATTTTCAATATAACTTGTGCCAAACCAAATTAAGGTAACGCGAATTGGTTTCAGCTTTGTTCATCTCTTTCATCATGAACGCTTTCAAGCCTCGAACGCGTAGCTCTATACATTACGTAGCAAAGGGTACACGTCTGTAAACCACAGTACCTCTGTCTTCAATGTTTATAGAACTAGTCAAAACAACATAATTTCACCATTTACTCACAGATGTAAATATTAATTCTGAACTGACCCTAACATACTTTCTGCTACAACTTTACTTACAGGGACTAAGCAAACCTTGGTTGTTGTGAAACCTTTAAGAGAAAAAATATGACACAAGTAAACTAGAGAAATACATTCTCACCTTTTCTCCAAACATGAAGTTTTCCTTGCAGTGGATCAGTCAAGCCAGATACATATCACTTGGGACCATGGGTTACAAGACACTCACTTCCCTCAAAACTAGCAGTTTCAATGGTCCAGAAGACCAAGCATCAACAAACTATTTGGGTGGAGGGAGGCTGAGATGGGTAAGTCACACAGTCAACACAGAGCTGAGAATATTGAAAATACTGAAATATACAGAAACAAATTAATAATCAAAAGTATGAAAACTCATCAAAATAATGAATAAATGTACTGGATGGTTCTAAAACTTAGCCTATATTACAAGTATGCATTTGTGTGTACTGAGAAAGGAAAAATATATATGGAGAAGAAGACTAGGTTTATAATGTGAGTTTGAATATATTCTTTGTTAAATACATGTTAAGTGAAAGTTGCTTGCCTTTTTCAGTTATTTCTGAACTTTGTGAAAACTGCAGATGTAATACCAATCCATCATAAGCCATGTCACACAGACTGCTTCTGGGTCAGCTACTTCAAACTTCTGGATATTTTTTAATATTTGGAAGTACCAACTCTAGAGGCTGCAAATATATTTTAATTACTGATTAGGTGCCTACTAGTTTGAATATTTAAATTACTTTGTAATTTAACTCCAATCCAATACAGAGACTAATTTGTTGATTATATCAATCTGACATCATTGTTTCATTGCTTTATTTAAAATCAGGCCTAATAATATTTTAAATACTATAGCTTTGGGCAATAGGTTCTCTTGATTTTACTTTTTAAAAATGTTTTACTACAAAATATTATTTAAAAATAATTTCCTTCAACAAGTAACAGGCCTCTAAACCTTGAGGCCATTAGACTAGCTATCTAGCTGCAAATTTGATCATTTCCCTGCAAGTAGCAATTAGTTCTGAAACTGAGTTTCTATACCTGCCTCTCTCACACACTCATTTACAGTTGTTTCTTCGTTAAGCACTGCGGAAGCAGAGCAGTTGGTTGCTAGTTTTTCCCACGCATCTGCAGAACTACGTGATTCCCCAGAATGTAGATTCACACCAAAGCTCACCAACATCCACAGCTTCAGCCACTCATTAGGGGAAGTACTATGGCAACCTTGGAGGCAAATGGCCAAAATTTGGAGCTAGACCCCTTATGACAGCAAAACTCTCACTGTGGCCACTGATGGCAGTATTTCTGGTCCATGTCACCCTGTCTAGATGAAGGCAGCAATTCTCCTTTCTCCTCTTCTGAAGCACCTATGCCCTACGCAGAACCCAAGCATTTTGCTATAAACACCGTGTTCTTTTGTATGGTTCACCCAGTGGGGCCCTGTTCTCAGCTCAAAGTGCTAGCTACTACCAGACTGAAAATATCAGCTGGGGGGAAAGAAAGGAAAAATTTACTACATTATAGCTCTGTAAATAAAATACACTAGGAAAGCCAGGTACCATGCAATTGTTGTCCTCTAGGGCATAGGCTCTGCTACCTTTGTCATTGAGCACTTAGATTAGACAGATAATAAAGGAACTGGTAATTACAAACAGAAATTCTGCATGAGTAAAAATGCTCACCAGCACTAAAACTGTAGCCAGATATAGATACACGTCTGATAAATCTGAAGGACTGTAACTTGCTAAAGCACTAGCATTCAAATAAGTCTAGATTTATATAAATATGTGTATGTGTGTGTAATACATCATCCAAGCACCTATATTTACCACATCATATAAATGGAAAGTACAAAGCAACACTACAAAGCAGTGGTTTGGAATAATATTTAATAACGTTCCTATGGAAAACATTCCAAACTGGAAAAAATTACCTGAAAATTTTAAGATACTAAATTCAGGGAAACTGTTAAAGGAAGGACCACTAAAATTAAAATAATAAAAGTAAAATCCTAGCAAACCCCATGTGACTTGGTTTTGTTTTGTAATCAGCCCCAGCTTGATCTTTCCTTTTCATGACATTAAACCCTGGTTAAAGATGGCCTGGAGTTTCAGTCTACAGACAGAGTTTCTGGAGAAGAAGGGCAGCAAGCAGAAATACAGAACACCGGAAGATCGATACCCCGTGTAACTGGGCAAAGGGAAAAACGACACGGTGTGCAAAAGCGCCACCAAGAGGTTCTTCTGCCATAGCCCAAAGATGATTTTCGCCCTGTGAAGCTCGGGCATATTCTTAATATTCTCTGACCATGAGGCAATACCCAAAACGCATGAGCAGCTCGCTGCTGCACTGTCAGTGAGCATTCCAAATGGAAAACAACGAAAATGACAACTTTTCTTTTAAGGGTTTCTTTCATAGAAGTGGGCGGGGGGGGGGGGGGAAGGTGGAAAAGATATATCTGCAGCACATGCAGTTTTTGACAACAGAACTTTAAATGCTGTGGCAACAGAAAATAAGATTGCTGCCCAGTCTGGATCTGGAAAATGTTAAATTCCACCTTATCAGCCACTGAAACAGCATCAGGAGGGATCTGTTGCTGAGCTGCCTCACACCAAAACCTATGCAATCCCATTTTTTTCCTACCAAAAGCAATTGTGAGATTCAAATAGTAGTAATATTTTTGTAGCGTGATGTTGGACACCATTTTTAAAGGTAAGCAGAAGTTTTCTTCAGATATTTTCATCATGGTGAGAAAGCCGATTTTATCCTCATCACTGCCATTTTTTGAGGTGAAGGGAACAAGCTAAAAAGCCATAGATTTTTCACCAAAGGGTAATTCATCAAGCTCCAATTTCTTGCTCTCTTTTTTAGAGAGCCCTTGAGGTCAGTATCGCCCTTACATGCTTGGACTGGCTACTCCCACCAGTAAGTGTCAGTGGGGCTGGACTCCCTCAGGGGTGAAAGCAGCACATAGCTGCTTGGGAAAGGTGGATGCTTTGTGCTGGGTAACGCTTGGCTGCCCTCCATGGGTCCATGGCTCCCTCTGCAAATCACTGCTCTCAGTGTGGCCAATAATCCATCCTGGTCTTACCATCTTTGACAGTGGGAATCCAACCTGTGGGCTGCCCAGGAGCTGAAAGCTCAGCATTTTCTCCAGAAAGAGGAGAAAAGTTGAGACACAGCCTTGAACTGAGCCTCCTAGGTCCCAGGCAAGTATGCAGGCATCCCAGTGAGGTCTCAGATGTGTCAGGTTGCAAGCCACCTAAAGTCAGAACTTAGAGCATGAGTTGGACTAGATGGTCTCTGGTGGCTCCCTCCAGCCACAGTTATCCCATGCCCATGATTCTGCAACCGAAAAGGATGATGCCTGCAGGTCAGTGTGAGAGGAATATGGGGCTCAGGCTGGAGGAGCCATCAATGATGGCAGTTTTTGCCTCAAAGCTCATCACATCACCAAAGCATCTCATAGGGTCAAGGCAGGGAAGCAAAGAGGGTCCCACATATGGTACATAGCCAGGTAAGGGACCGACTGATCTCAAGGCAGCAGATATGGAAAAATATGCAACAGATTAACAAATTCATACTCTTTATTGCTGCCTCTCTTGAAGCAAGTGTCTTGCATGTTCTTTAGCAGACATGCACGTGTCAATACATTTTCCTTTTTCCACTTCTTAGCTTCCAGGACTGGTCAGAAAAAGGTACAGAAGTTCTGAGTTCGAATCAAGGCCAGAAAACAAGGGGAAGCAGCACCACGGTTTTAACTTAGATGGCACAGACCAGGCACACTCCTCAGAATGCAATGCTTCACTGAACTGCCTGCAAGCACCAAGGACCCCACAGTCATTCTCCCCACAGTTCATTCATTTTCACCACCATCCATCAGGTAACATTTACTAAGGGTTGGGGAATAGGGGGACTGGAGCTGGGGTCTTTCTTTCCAGGCAGCTCATTCTCTCACCTAACTCCCAAGATCTAAGGTGATTTAAGCACTCAAGGATTAAAGGCATTTTAACAGCTTATATAGATTTAAGCATCTAAAGTGGCTTAAATGCTTATGTTACTTTCAAGGCTTTAAAGCAGCTTAACTGTCCATGGCACTTGATGAATTTACGGCTGCTCAAAAGCCTATGCTCCCTTTAAAATAATAAAAATACACCTTAATATATTAAAAAATATACCTTAAAACATCACTGCATTTTAGGAATGCTGTCCTCCTTGGCTCCTGAAAGATTGGACCAGGTCGCCCAGGCCTTTATCAGGGAGGGTGGCCAAACCGTCCTCCCATCCGCCTTTCCTGGGAAGTGGATCTGAGCGCCCTTACCTGCCGGCACCGCGCCTACGCTGAAAGAGCCGGAGCCCCGCCCGCTGAGTTAAACTCTCCGGGGTGAAGAGGGGTGGAACCAGCTTGTTTCTTTCCCAGTTAAGCGTGAGATAGTGGATGTTTACTGGCCCGAGCGCGTGCTGCAGGACACCCCCGCGGGTATCCGCGGGAGCGCTCCAGGGCCGTGCTGTGCACATCCCACCCTCCACGTGTGCCCCAGCAGCCGAGGAGGGCAACAGCACCCGGGGCAGCGCGAAATACACCCCCGCTCCCCGCGGGAGGCCCGGCCCCGCCGCCCAGCACCAGCCCCACCCTCCCAACCTGCGCTGCAGGCGGAGCGGGGCCGGGCCAGCAGGGCGAGCATCATCCGGACCCTGGGAAGGGGGCAGGTTTACTGCCCTCGGGAACCGGTCCCTGCAGCGTGCCCTGCGATGGCGAACGGGCCCTGCTGACCTGCAGCGACCGCGAACAGCACTGGGGTCCGCGGGCTGGGAACGCTGTACCTGAGCTTGCAGCCTCGCACTTCGGCGCTTTTACCTGCAAGGGATCAGAGCCAGAGCAGTAATGATTGCTCGGGTCTGTAGGCTTCGGCTGGTTTTGTTTACATGATCTCGGATCATTTCAAGTTGATAGTAAATGAGTTCACCAGGAGTGATTAAAAATGGAAATAGTAAGGTCTCAATAAAACCTCATTTCAAATCAAAGCTTAATCCAGGGGGAAAAAAGTGTGGTTTTCCTGCTTATTTCCTGTGGGCTGGAAACAAACAAGTTCTGGTGAAAAAAAATGAGCAAGTTTCTGTCGGAAATGTGTCATCCTCCACCACAGAGAATGGTTATTATCTCTAGTCTAAACAGTCTGCTCAGATTTAGGTTTTTGCTTCCACATAGCCTAGCTGGCTGGATCTGTGGAAAGTAGCATATAGGGATTAATGGAGCAGGCAAATTGTTTTCTGATCATGCTGAGATCCACCTGAAGGGATATCAATGGCTCCAAAAAATTACAAGCAGTGAAAAAAAGGAGAGAGAAAAACAAACTACAAACTTGTCAATTTTACAAAGACCTGGTGAATAGCCTGGCCATTCAGGGTAAGAGCAAACCTATTGGTAGATTTCATTCCACTGAAGAGAAGATTGAGGACAGAGGCTGGTGGAACCAACACTGGGAGCTGGAAGGGACATTTCCAGCAAGTGGCAAAGGCTACAGCCTCTGGCAGTCCTTAGGACTTGGCAAAACAGGGTTAAAATGGGCACTATGTCATCAGTGGGGCTGAGTACCATGGAAGGCAACTGAGGCAAAGAGATTACATATGTACTGCTTAAAGTATGACCTGAACATAGATAATAAATGGCAAGAATATGTGTCTCTGTAAGAAATAAAGTACTTCTAAGCCCTTCCACAAGTGAATCTAGACATTCAGGACATTTATTTTTCAGGTATCAAACGACTTTAAGAGAAAAACTGGCCTACAGGGAGATTACATTCATCAGGTTGGCCCACTGGAAAGGATCTTGGAATCTCCTCTGAAAGTCCTGGAACTGGCTTCAGCATGTGACAACAGCCTGCCTGAGGCAGCACTGCAGTCACTCCAGCATGGCAGCCCTGTGCCTTCCTGGTGGGAATGCTGCAGGTCTCATCTCTTTCCTATGCCACAAGCAGTGACTCACATCTCTGGGAAGCCCAGTCTAGAAGATGGACGTACAGGGATCCTGCAATTTACAGAAGTCATCGTGGCTAAGGCTAGCTTCCCATAAAACATCTCTATAAGGAGAAGTATTCAGTAGCTGATTAATGAATGTGGTTTACCACAAAATGATACTACACAGGCCTACTCTTTTCAATAATAATCCCATAAATAATATTACTAAAAATCCAAGAATTATCCAAAGCACACTGAAGCTGCATTGTGATCCCAGTACCTTGCCTGTTGTCTTCCCCTTGGTGGTAAATCAACACTAACACAATTCTTTACGGTAGTTTCTAGGTGAAGACAGGAGTGAAGCAAAAGTGATGTGCCTATGCTGTGCAGAGCCAGGCCCACGCTTTTAGCCCCAGAAAAACGTGCCAGGTGACAGTATTTCGAATCGACTTGGATGCTCCCACCCAGGGAAAACCCCCATTGGCAGTCGGGGCCATCCAGGGGCTGTACCGCCAGGGTCCGCTGCAGGCCCCCGCTCCTCGCAGAGGAGAGCCAGAGGCAGGACGGGCTGGAGGGGGGCAGAAGGGCTCCGCTGGGCAGCCCCCGGGGCTAGGCGCTGTCGAGCCGGAGGGGGGTTGGGAGCGCCGGCAGTCCCGAGTTGATGCATACGGCTCCAGCGCCGGGCCGAGACCTGCCAGCATCGCAGGGAGGGGGCGGAGGTGCCAGACACCCCCCGGGGGCTGAGGGAGCAGCCAGCCTCGCCCCCTGTCTGGAAACCGACTCGGCCCCATCGTCCGTCCGCTGGCAGCGAGAGCACCAAACGTGGGCATGGGGGGCATGGCAGAGCGGGGTCCCGCCGCTCCGCAGTAGCTGGGCCAGCGGCAAGGCTCACCTCCAGCAACCTGCGGCCTGGGGGCGGCCCCGCGCCCCCTGCCCGGCCCAGAAGCTCCTCGGGCTTCTTTGTTCGCCGGGATCTTTCCCTCCTTCCCCGTGTTCGCACGGTAACGTTCCTTGCAAGGATTTCCTGCCAAAAGACAATCCCCCTGAGCAAAAGCAGACCGAGAAAGTAGTGACCAATCCTTTCTGGATGGCTGTCACCAGGCTCCTCCCAGCTCCCGCTCCCCCTGCTATTTGCATACAAAAAAATCCAGAAAACTCCCGTTTGCCCCAGCACCTCGCTCAGACCCTCCGTCCCCGCCTGGCAGCAGGAGCCCGGGCTGGGGGACGCTGCCTGCGGCTGAGGGCAGCGCCGCGCCGCCTGCCCCACCACCCCGGCCCCCGAGCCTTTCGCCAGTCCCCCCGCCACCTTCTCCGCGCCCCAAAATGCAGCGTCGCCTCTGCGCCCTGCTCCTGCTGGCGTCCCACTGCATGGGCTCGGCTACCGGGATCTTCCCCTTCGGGGAGCCCGACTTCTCCTACAAGCGCTCCAACTGCAAGCCCATCCCCGCCCCGATGCTGCTGTGCCGGGGCATCGAGTACCAGAGCATGCGGCTACCCAACCTCCTGGGGCATGAGACGGTGCAGGAGGTGCTGGAGCAGGCCTCCACCTGGATCCCGCTGGTGCAGAAGCAGTGCCACCCCGACACCAGGAAGTTCCTCTGCTCCCTCTTTGCCCCCGTCTGCATCGACGACCTGGACGAGATCATTCAGCCCTGCCACTCGCTTTGCGAGGAAGTGAAGGAGAGCTGCGCCCCAGTGATGTCCGCCTTCGGCTTCCCCTGGCCCGACATGCTGGACTGCAGCCGCTTCCCCAAGGACAACGATCTCTGCATCCCGCTGGCCAGCAGCGACCACATCCTCCCCGTCACCAGGGAAGGTAAGAGGAAGCCGCCGGGCCTCCACTGGCTCGGCAGCATCTGTCCCCGATGAGCCGCCCCGGTGAGCGGGGTCCCTCCACGGCTTTCCGTAGGGGAACGAAGGCGTTTTACTTGCGTTACAGCACACCCCGGTGCTCCGGGACGGGGGGAGCGGGGAGGTGGACGCAGGCCAGGTTCAGGGAGGTTTTCTCGAGGGGACCGGGCAAACCGCAGGCACCGTCGGGGAAATGGCACCGGCCCGCACCCGTCTCCATCCCCAAAGAAAAGGTCTGGGACCCAGAACTGGAGCCGCGCGGCTCCCAGAGCATCGATCCCCTTATGCAGTGATCGTCGCTGAAGCGGGGAGCTGGAGTGCTTGTGTCGTGTGCTCACCTCCCCCGCCCACCCCCCTCTCTTACTCCTTTTCCCGTTAAAACAAAAACTTCTGGTTGAGACCTTAGTAGCGGGTCTGCAGCAAGGTAAAGGCGCCTCAAAGTACCCGGGAGCTCCGGAGCTGGGGGGAGAAGGGGTAGGATCTGGGGTGAAGGGATGGAAAACCGACGTTTCCCAAAGGGTTCCCAACGCCACCTGCTGTTCCTTTCTCCCGGAGCCTGACGGGGACTGTTGCTTGCATTTCCAGCACCTAAGGTCTGTGATGCCTGCAAAAACAAAAATGAAGATGATAATGACATCGTGGAAAACCTCTGCAAAAACGACTTTGGTAAGTGGAAGCAGAGCTTCTCTCGGTTGAAACTTGAGAGTCGAGGATCAGGTACAACTCCCAGTGGAGTCAGTGAGAGATGTGCCTGAATAAAGGCAGGGCTTTGACCATTGGGTCATGAAACACAAAATTCCACCTTGGAATAAAAGGTAGCCCTTTTTATCGTTCTTTTCTGTTTACTGTTTTGAAGTAGTGCTCTTTTATGCGGATGTGGATGTTGCTGGCAAGCCCAATAGAAAGTAAAATGAAAAAAAAAAAAAGAATCTTTCATGCAGACTATTGCCTGGGGAGAAGTAGAGCAAAGCTTCATTTAGACGTTTGAGACAGAGCTGCATGACCAATCTCAATGTGTCGTAAGAAAGACTCTCTACGCAGATTAAGAATGAAGCTCTATATATCATTTGACAGAGAAGGTAATGCACAGACAATTGGGGATATAAACTTAATGGGAAGATCTGGGGTTAGAAGAGGACAAGAAAGCTCCTTGGACACAGACAACTGAAGGACACATTATCCACACATTAGCATTTCAAGAGTGAAAGGGAATAAGGAGGGGAATCCTTTTACAATAGGTCAATGTTTATACCTGGAAACAGATTTGTAGTATAAGTATCTACAGCAATTCAAAAGTCTTTCTTAAAAAAAAAAAAAAAGCCAAACAAACCAAAAACCACAACCACCGAAACCCTGAAACCATGACTGTGGGACGTAATTGCTAAAACAACCAATAGCTTTGGCCTGGCAAATTGCACTCAGATAAATCCTCCTAAAGCTAAACATGCCCCACAGAGTCTTACAGAGCCCTGTATCCCCTTCCTAGTTATTTTACCAAATCGAATGCAGCTGTTGGACCAATTTGCCCTCCATGGGATCTATTCTTTCAAAAAAACAATGCATGTGAAATATCATTTCCTTACAGGTTTGCCTAAAATCCTCTCCAGCCTAATAAATTAAGTGTAGAAGTTTTGAGCTGCAGCAGAGATCAGGTTTCTTGGTCTAGGTACTTGCCTCCCCACCTCCCCACCTCCCCTTCAAATGCTACTTTCAGAAAGGCTGTCCTCTCCCAGAAAAAATATGGTGCTCTGCTTAATGTAGCAAACCTGCTCTCTCCCTGTTGCAAACAGCAGAAAAGCTGGAGAAAATATTAATTTAGAAAGGAAGGGAAAAGAGGGGGAGGGGAAAGAGGAGAAAAGAAATCCAAAAAACCTCAACCCTAAGGTTGATTCAAACTGAAATGACTTGCATGCCCTTTGTGGCTTTAGAAATGGAGCCACCTGCTGGCTCTTCTGTCAGCCCTGACAGTTTAATTAGCAATAGAGCACCTCCCTCCCCAGGTCCTCTTTATGTGCACTAATGGGAAAAAACCCTCTCAATCTCTCTCTCTCTCCCCACTTCCCCCTCCCCTCGCTCTATTAGCCTTGAAGATAAAAGTGAAGGAGATTGCCTACATCAATGGGGATACCAAGATCACCCCCGAAACAAAGAGCAAAACCATCTACAAGCTGAATGGGCTGACAGAAAGGGATCTGAGGAAGATAGTGCTCTGGCTCAAAGGTGGCCTCCAGTGTACCTGCGATGAGATGAACGACATCAACGTCCCCTACTTGGTGATGGGGCAGAAGCAAGCTGGGGAACTAGTGATCACCTCGCTGAAGCGGTGGCAGAAAGGGCAGCGGGCTTTCAAGCGGTTCTCCCGCAGCATCCGCAAACTACAGTGTTAGTGGCTTCACCTCTGGCTGTCTCCAGCAGCCGCCTCTGTCCCAAGCTCTCTGGGCCCCCCGCACCTTCCTGCTTTGGCTCCTCTGAGCCTCGAGATGCTGTCGGGCACAAGACACAATGACCGCTCTCCGAGAGGGGAGGAACCCCTCCGTTTTTGTACATAAGTTAAAATGTAATAATAATAAAAATAATTAAAAAAAGACTATTTTTGGGAAGTATTACAGTCTCTTGCTTAAAGCTTGGGGTTTTTATGGTTGTTCTGAGGTTTTTCCCTCTTCATTTTGGTAATGCTGGTTCATTTATATTGCGGCTTCTCTGTATATGTGCATGTTTGTTTTGCAAAAGTAGGAGATGCAGAGAAAGACAGCCACGTGTGTGACTGGCCTGTCACGGTGGGTGCGACTCTTTCACTGAGGTGAAATGGCTTGCCATCTATATTAACACTATAAAGGTCACATTACAATTCTTGCATGCAATACATAGGCACCCGTAAGAGTATATTAACCGTTCTCACATTTTATTTTCCACAAGTCTGAGCCCTTCTCTTTCAGAAAAAAAGAACAAGTTTTGGAGCTGATGGATCTGAATGCAGCTTTTTTATTGTTATTATTATTTTGCAAATTAGACCATCTGTAGTCAGACTGTAATATACTAGTGGTTAACCCGAAAGAGTTGTAAAATATTGCTTTAATTAACCTTGTAAATACTCCAGATGAATGTTATATTCTTGTATATAAACTTTACATCACAGTTCACTCATTGTCTCTGTCTGTATTCACTTCAATCCATTTTTGGAGAACTGGGAGAAAGCTGTCCAACTGGGCTTTGACATAGCAAAGCAGAATTTGGCATTCCACCCGCAGTGATTGGTAGAAAAGCACAAGGAAGCCTCTAGCGCTGCAATCAGAATAAACATAGTGGACCTCATTTCCCTGAAGATGAACCATGAGACACAGAACTGAGGTTCAGTCCACTCATTTTAATATGTGTCTGTTGAGCTCTTTGAGAAGAGGCTTCTTTTCTGTGGCTCCTTTGTTCGACCACCTGCATTTTCATCTCGTCTTCTCAGAGGACTCTGCTGATGTGGAATTGCAATGAGACCACTTTCTTAAAAATCAAATCCTTTTTTCCATTTCTTAAAAAAGACATTTTAAGGAGTGTAAAAGCAGACAGAAAAGTGTTGTTTGCAACTTGCAATTCAGAATAATGGTAGAGCAAGGCTTTTTTTTGTGTGTATGTACACTCACTATTCTTACTGAGAAAGAAAATAAAACCTACCTAATAATGGAACTAAACAAATGTTTTTCAGTATTTTTCTTAAAAATATTTTCTGATGAAGAGTATTACCTGAATTTTACTGTACTTATCCTGAAAAATAATCTTGCTTCCCAGTGCTGTTACACATAGAATAGTCTTCCTCGCTTCACTGACAGGATGAGCAGTCCCATATTCCCAAGGACAATATTTTATGTTAACTGTTCACAGACAGAATACAAAGCCAACACTAGATTTTTCTTTAAAGTAAAAAAAATCACATTATTTTCATAAATTTAGTGGTTTTTTTTACCATCAGGATAAAAAGATAAAATTAATTGATTGCCCTCTCCCACAGTCTTTGTGCACTCACTACACCTGATACAAGCAGTACAGTGGTAAGATGCTGACCAAACAAGAAAAGAACAATCCTCACAAATGTCCTCAAAAGTAAAAGAATTTAACAAAAAAAAATGTAGCAAACCACCAAACAAAAAGGTCCATTTCAAAGTGGCTCTTAACTACTTTGTGGAACAGTATCTGTATTTGAAGGCCAATACCTTGCTGAAATGGTATTAAAACTTTTCTTCTGAATGAACCTGACTTACCAGGAAACTGATTTGAGTCTTTTCATGCTGTGGCGTAATTACATTAATACGAGCACTATATCTATCACCTTACAGTGCCATTAGCTTTCAGAAGTCTTATCACTCCCACACATTCTGCTTATCGTATAATGCAATACCTGTACCTGGACAGCCTTGGTTTTAGAGGGAACAAGCTTGCAAATGAAGAGGAGCTGGCTTAAGATGAGCCCAGAGAAAAAAAGTGTGTGTGCCTAGTGCAGGAAAGCACTTTGAAGAGGCAGTTGTTGCAATGCAGTCTCTGGGGACCAAAACTTAACAGCCAGGACTGCTTCACACAGCCTGTCTTACAGATACTAAGTCATCCTACAGCAACATAAAATTATCTTAATTGGGCTGTCCCAGAAGGCAGCAGTACTGATGTTGATGAGGACAGACAGGTCACAAGTTACTGACTCTGGGGTCATGTTAAGGCCAAGACTACATAACAGATTTTTACCAAATTACTTAAATGTATGAAGACATATTACCTATGACCAACACTGCACTTTCTTAAAAAAAAAACACAACCAAAGCAAAAAAAACCCCACTAAACAAACCACGTTCCCCTTCCTGTATCACAAAATAAACACTGTTACACCAGTAAAATCCTGTTCCTGTCAGGACAAATTCAGGAGAAGAAGAACAAATTAGACTGGCAAACATTTAATTTTACTAATATAATCAGCATCCTGGATTAAGAGCGTCCTGCCATACAGCACACCCCTGCTGATAAAACTTTCTGCATGTGGCCCTTGGCTGAATCACTGGGACTGTCCACCCTCAGGGTGAATTGGCAGAGGATTACCTTCCAGATAAGCAGGATTTAGGCAAATGTGAAGAGTAACCTTTACCTAAAGTTCCATTACCTTGCTCTAACAGTATTGTATTAAAAGATGGGTCATATCCACCTCACCAAGAAGAGGAGTGTCAGTGTTTGTTATACTGTTTCTAAAGGTTTAAAAGCCAGACATTGCAAACTATTCAACTGAAAATTAGGATTTTAAAGTCACAGCCTGATGAAACTTCATGTCTCAGATATTGGCAAAGAAGTAAACACATACATTTTTACTCTTATTCTTACTTGCTCAAAAAAAAGGAAAAACTTTGACTTCGCCAGGAAAATACTGAGCCAAACGTAACAAAAATTATCAGAGACTGTTACTTCTCATAATTGTGTCACATGTACTTCAGAGTAACTTTATTATCTGGTATGGTATGGCTCACTCCTAACAAAATTTTTTGCAATTGATGAAAAAAGGCAACACACTGTTGCATTTTTCAGACACTTTTTGTCTTTTTCTAATTAAAACAACATTGTTAGGCAGCCAATTATGTAGCTCCCATTGTATTTGCTTTAATAAAAACTATAAAAGCAGCTGACTACAATGGATTAGTTTAAGAACAATAATAATGACACTTGACATTTATACAGAAGTTTCCATTTAGTTTCTCAGACTGCCTTTACAAAAATAGGCATTAATATCCTTCTTTTGCAGATCAGGAAAATGAGGCACAGTGAAGTGAAATAACTCATTCAAAACCACCCAGCAAGTTCTTTACGGTCAAGAAAAACAGTGTATTTTTTGTCTCCAAGTTTTATGCTCTAATCACTAGCCCACAGCAATCAGAATGATGTATAATTATAGCAGCACTTAGATTATAATTTGAAAGCATAACAGCAACCAAGCCTCCCTCCAACTTCTTTCCACCAAGTGTGAAAAAAAAAAATACTGCCCAAATTCAACTTTAAAACCCATCAGCAATAACAGTATTCCTCACAGTCTTTTCCTTTCTTTCTTATTTTATCTTTTAGTTATTTCTTAATCCTTTGTTTTCTCCCCCACTTCTCATTCACTTCAGACACCCACAGAGAAGCCACTCTTCCTCTCTCTTGCCCCTCTCATACCGGCGCTTTTGCCCTCAGTATGGTGTATTAAAGAACTCATGCAGTACAACTACACACAAGCCACAAAAATCCTAATGACCAGATTAAGACATAAAAAGACCCATATAGGAAATTCAGCAAGAGACACTTAAATTTAATTAATGACTTTCTGTGAGGACAGGAGGGTGGTTAGATGCCACATGGAGCATCCCAGACACGTGCTGGTCACCTCAGGCCACTATTCCTATTCTGCAGCAGAATATAAAGATATTTAAGGAATATGTGAGCAAGAACAAGGAACACACAGATAAAGTACACCTTCCTTTGCATGGCCAGGTCTCCCACGCACCTCAGCCCTGTTGCTACAACCCTGTGTTCTCCAATCTGGAGCCATCGTGCACCTCTCTCAACCCTCATTCAGATGTCTGACCTCTCTTCAGCAACCAAGGGCATCGACCGAGAGCAGAGCAAACAAAACTCAAGAATGGACCACCTCATTGTCCCCCAGGTGCCTGCTGAGGCATGAGTAAGCCCATGCAGCCAGCAGGGCAGCTCCTTTTTGGCTGCTTTGGCAGCCCACTGCCATCCTCACCAAACCTGCCAGCTCTGTGAGCTTTTGCCATGTGGCCACAGTTGGCAATGCCACAGGAAGGGCTATGAATTGAGTGCTACCAGAGCAGTGGGCAACCTTCCTTAGGTCGGGCAGCCCAGGCTTTTGTTATTGGAGCCAGCAGTTCTTATTTCTAGGCTTCAGAGACCTGCCTATGTGATTTATCTAGAAGTTACTTTCTTATCAGCAGATGCAGTTTCAGTACAGCCTGACTGTCTGGTGAAACAACCGCAGGAATGGATCTTGTTTGCCTCTGTAGAAAGAGGAGAGTGCAAGATATTCACATCACAGGAATCTGAGACCCCAAGCTGTCTTACAAACATAAATTAGCCCATACCATATCCCTTTGGGGTGAGTTTAATAGAGTAACATTTTCCAAATGCATCAACCACTTTTAGGGTGAGCCATGGGCTCCTAAATCACCTAGATGCCTTGGAAAATATTAGCCGCTATCCCTCACTGGAGTTAAAGCCAGTTGGCCAAGGTCAACCAGCAAGCCTGTCACCCAGCCAGGAGGAACACCTCAGCAATCAGCCAGCCAGCCCATCGCTCTCACGACTGATCAAAATAACCAACCAACACAGAAAGCTGCACTATGAAGCAGCTGATGGAGCAAACTTCAAAGCCAATTACTACACATGCTGAGAAGCTGTCCAGCCAGAAAGACCAGCACAAGTTAGGAGGTATGCTCAGTGTCTTACAGGATAGACACATGAAAGAGCATATATACTTTCTAAGACCCACGATAAGGCAATACTATTAATGCAGCTCTTTCAAAACACAAATGCTGCAGATCATCCTTTTGGAGTCATTTTCAGGCCACAAAAGTGATGATAAAATCATGGAGAATTTTCTCTTTGGACACAACAGGTTGCCATTAGAGGCACAGCCAAAACTAGCAGAAACTGGCAGATTTAGGACTGACCTGAAAAGGTAGCAGAAATGCTAATTTAAGAACACTTTCAACTTTCCAGATCTTGGTTTTCAGGGCTTAACCCTGACAGTCTTCATTACACATAAAACTTCCCATATGGAGCCACTATGGAAGGACAATTTAAGAGTTTTCCATTGATACCTACTTTATCAGGCAAAAGATAACAAATCCTTTCCTGGCAATTTCCCTGCATTGTTAGTTAATTTCAAATCCCTAACATTGTCTAACTGCCTTTTTTGTTATGTGAATCTCCACGGATGCACTATAGGGAACCTTGGCTGTTTAGACATTGAGACAGGTGCTTTAGTGGCTGCAGGGCTCACATCATTAGGCACACACAGAGCTATTAATTATTTCAGTTTACTCTGAGGCACAAACCTGAATTAAGTCAGGCCACTTTCCTAAGCAAAACAATAGCTTAATTGTAACAGGTAAGGCAAAAGTGTTTTGAGAGTTAAAGTTTCAGGAACTAGATTAACTCCCCCTAAAAAAGAATCAGGCAAGGCAAGAAAATACACTGTAATTTAAGAATTATGAGTTTTAATAATTTGTTTTCAACAAGGGAAGAAAATTAATTTGAAGATAATCTATTAGCCTCACACAGCCTGTTTCCTTCAGATGCTGAATTCTTCACTATGGGAAAAGTTCTCATTTACATTCTGTGATCTGTAGCACTGCAATCACCCCAGTGATATGAAAAGGCAGGTTGTTTGGGTTTTTTTTCACACAGTGGGGATTTTAAATAGAGCATGGATTTTCAAAAGCATCTGCAAAACTAAAGCACAAGTTCAAAGATTTCAAAAGTATTCTTAGGTTTTGATTTTTCAAGTAACTTACACAACAGAAGGAGAAAAAAAAGGTTGGAAACAATGTAAGAAGATATATTTAAAGTCCTGTTACTTACAGATGCTTATCATATATTTAAAAATCTGGCTGCAAGAGATATCATTAGAGACTTTAATATACTTGGCAGACAGGGATTTTGGAAACAGGACCTAGACTGTTGAAAATATAAGCAAGTGTAGTATCATAATCTATCTCACACATGTGAAATGATAAATTTGTCTTTACTCTTTTGTTTCATCATTTGACTAGAATATGAGACTTACTGGAAGAGCTGAAATAAGACATCTTGGCTCCCTCACAGAAACAGACTTTGTAAATTCATAAGGTACCTCTGAAATTCTAAAGCTAGCTCTGCCTTCACAAGAAACCACTGTGTGGAAATCAGTCCCTCAATCCAGAACTAAGCTTTAGAAAGCTTGCTAGGAAGATTAGCATCCTTCTAATGTTGTGCTGCTACATTAAGTACATGAACAAGAAAAGATTTGTATGAATTACTTCTTTCTATGACACAACACAGCTGGAAACTACATTAACTGATAAGACTTTTCTTGCAACTGCTGCAACTAACTAGTACATAGCAAGGAGTAATATAAAAGTCAGTGATATAGCCATAGTTCACAGAATCACAGAATATTCTGACTTGGAAGGAACCCACAAGGATCATCAAGTCAACCTTGGCCCATGCAAGGATGAAACCAGCAAACTTGGCATTATTAGCACCATGCTCCAACCCACAGAGCTTATCTCAAAACAGATGGGAGAGATAGTGCATTTTTTCACATATGAAACTCTAAAGAATTACTGCAGACATCTAGAACATGGATTACAATATAGCACAGCTATGCTAGTAGAGTGCCACAACCCAGTGGCAGTTCACCCAGCAATAACTACACTTATAATTTGTATATTATATCTAAACGTGAGCTGCTCCACAGAGGCTCCATTTTCCACACCCCACTGCCAGCTCTGTGCTCCCACCATCTTCCTCAATCACACATGGCAGATAGTATGTCAGCTTAGCTCTTCTACTTAACCGCAAATGAGCCTTGAATGAAAACAACTAGATATAATTAGCGTTTTGTGTCGAGTTTGGCAGCTCAGCGGAAGATTTACCTGTTTCTATGGCTTCATCATCTCCCTATCTGCATGGGGACCGGGTGATGCAGGCAGGTCACATAAAGTGCATCCTAAAAACAGGCCCCCAGCCTATACATTTGCAAAGAAACAAGTATGTTACAGCAGGCTCAGTCTCAATTTGCTGCTATGACTTGCCCAGCACCAAGGTAAGTTGGTGAGGGCAATTAAAGAGTTTGTAGTATCAACTTCATCTTGGTATAGTCTGTCTCTGCAACAAATGAATGGGTCCCCCAGGGACCTACCCTTCATGGCAAGGAGCAGGGGCTGGGGTGCTGTTTCAGCCCTTGAGTTCCCACAAGGCAGGAGAGCAGCAGGCTGTATCCCTTCAGGCGGCAGTCCAACGACCATCTGCAGGGCAGGGCTGAGCACACTTGAATCTTGGACATGAAAAATACACCTTTTCAGTCTCATGATAATCTTGATGAGACTGAGCACCCCAAGGCCCAGGCTTGCCTCATTTGCCAGCTGGGCTCTCATCCTGCTTGTCTGTCTCCCACACTCATTCTGTCTTTGATCCTTTAGAGAAGAAAAAGGATCTTGAAGAGCTTGTGGAAAACTTTACACACAGCAGTACTCAAAAAAGAGATAAGAAGGAGGTGCTGGTGAATACTGCAATGGCATAATCTACTTCAGTGGGAGATTCTCATCTGGCTGATGTATTTCATTTCTGACACATTACTGAAAGGACAGTGCAGAAACAGAGGTTAAAAAAAAAAGGGGGGGCAAAATTTGCCAGGGAATTTGGTACCAACACATATTCTAGGTAAACTTAATGAAGTGTGAAATGATGGCCTAGGGCTGGTCCCAGGGAAATAAGCAGTAAAATTCCATACCCATGAATAGAAGCAGAGGTAATCCAGTATTGACTACTTTTTGAAGAGTGTGACCATTCAACAGCAAGAGTATTTATCTTCTAATTGTCATGCTATATATAAATCAAGGACACCAAGGATTCAGAAGAACCATTCCTGCTCAAACTCCTATTAGAAGAGAAACATTTTGAGTAGATTTAGTGGAGCCCTTCTGAAGCCACTGCTCTAAAATAGCTGATAGCTAAAATACAATAAGTGACTAAGTCTGAATAAAACGTACTTGTATATAAATGCAATAGCAAGAGCTATCTGGAAGAAAAAACACCAACCCTCATTGTCACTGTGTTAACATATAAAGAGGTGGACAAGTGACTATGTTCAGGACAAAGTCATTCTCATGCTATAGCATCAGGCAACTGCCTAAATGCAAAGCTGCCTGAGGTTCAGTGAAGTCAGCCTGGTGACATGTGGAGCAGATGCTGAAAGCCTGACAGCTGGAAATATTGGAAGCACTTGTCATCAGGAGGTGGCAGGAAGCTTATGTCAGCTGGAAAAGAGCCTGGATGCTTGTTGCTAGGGCAGCAGAGAGGGTTTTGACAGGTAAAAGTGTTGGTGAGCAACAGCTAGAGATAAGAGTGCAGATCCCTGGGAAGGCGGAGGAGGGCTGGTTCTTCAAATTTATCTTTAGTGATAGGGATACAAAAGGTCACAGCAAACCCCCAATTTGGGGCAAGGGCTTGCATAGTCCTCAAGTCATCTGCCACTAGATTAACCCTAGAAGGGAATTGTTAGTTTGATTTATGGTATAAATGCCACAGCTAGCAGAGGGGCTACAGATGGCGAAGAAAGCAAGGTGCGTGGGGAAGAAAATACTCATCTTTGGGAAGACTTAGATTTGTTAGACTTGACCTTGAGAACCTGAATGACCAAAGTTTGCATATACTCTAGGTCTGTTCCTGGCAAAGCACCTTCTTTTCGTATTTTGCTTTCATCTGGATGCATTCAGAGTAAAGCAACAAAGACATAGCAGACGTGTCCTCAAGTAAATCTTATTTGGTCCTGCAAAAAACAGAGGGGAAAAAAGACCCTAAGAATCTTTATTGGGATAGCTAAATTCTTAGTATGTTAAAGAAGGGGAAGAAAACCTGAGAACTATGAAAAAATTCAGTCTTCAGAAAGACTGAAAAATAAGACCTTGTTAGTTGCTGGGTTTAGTCCAGATCCAGTAAAAAAACCTAGAAAATAACAAAAAGTAAAAAGCCTTTTGCAATTTTTTTTAACAAGTTTCCCCAAATGTACAACATTGCTCAAAGAATTTCCACAGGAAAAAAATCTCCTCAAAAAACATTATAAAAGTTACAGTATTGATGGCAATTTCAGATAAATGGAAAACCAAAGTGTTTGTCAATTTTCACACTATGAGAAGTTCCTTTAATCAAGTACAGCTGGCTGAATATTTTTTTCGTTGTATGGTTTACTGGTTTGGATGACTCAAATAAATTATGGAAATTCACCTAGTGCTGTTTCTCTTTCATTTCCAAGGTTGGCAGTGGACATTTCTGAAATTAAGTATTCCAGTTTTGGTAACAGACTTGCACAGTCACTGTCATTTGCTGTACTCACTCTCAAATAGATATGTGAGACAAGATGGCAAACACTTGTCTAGGCTGTGGGAGATCCAGGGGTAAATCTATCCTCTCCTCCCCTGTGTGTTCCATGTCTTGGCTTAACTAGTAACCAAAGATTTTGATAACTACACACTTAAATGGAGAGTATGGTCCAAATTATATAAAATTATAGAATAAATCAGAGAAGAATAAGCTTATGGCTTGATGACTATGTTACTCACTTTGCACAGCAGTGGGAGACCATGAAATAGAAGAGTCAGAGCCCATCTCTGATCCCCAGCCTCTCTCTCGCTCCTGTAGACATATGCCCTGGTCTCATGTCAGACTCATAAACAGAGAAAATTTGGTACAAGAAACCTGACCCACGAGTTCTGATTTTGCTCGCTTGATCCATTGGGATTATTTTTTAAATCTAGACATCGTAGGAACACTTTATTTCCAGCATTAAGACTTTCATCTGAGTGTTAGGCGAACCTTACTAAAAGCTTGAAGCAGTTTGGAGTCTTGAATTTAAGTTGTTAACATCTTAGGTAAATTGCCTTACTCACTCAACCAGCAGATAAAATGGGAGAGCTGGGACTACTTCCCTCTCATGTTTATGATCCAATCCTTTTCTTTTATTAAATGTACCTGAAAACCAAATAAAACAGTTTGCCAGGTGTTAAAAAATGTTTCTATAACCTCAAATCAATCCTTGTGCTATGCTAACAATGCTAAAGAAATGAAGTTTCCATTCAGTCCATAACATTTTTTTTCAGTTCAGCTGCCAAAATACTTTAAACCCAGCAACTATTTGCACAGCCCTATAAATTAGGTTTACTAAAGGAAACAATTAACAAGCCTGTAGCTTACAGGAATTTCAATTGATGCTGCTGCACTGCATTGTTTAAGTAATTAGAAAATTATTCCAACTATTGTAAGGATTTGCAACACAAATGTGGTGCACATAGATGGTGTCCTGTTAATAATGGGAGCTATAAAAAGATTGAAAAGCTAGTCTGCAGAGGAGGTCACATGCTTATTAGTCTAATATGTATGTGCTTTTCATTGTCACTGAATAGCAATATTAAAATAAAACAGGACCATACAGGGAAATGTGCTCCTGCACTGGTAAATTTGTGAAAAATCTTAAGGTATAGATGTGTGTCACTTACTCCATTCAAACTTAAACAGATGAGCACATGAATATAATAATTATTGAACTTAAGGTATACCACTGGACTAGAATTCTGTATGAAATACTTAGCAGAGCTATAAAATCAGCAAGATGTCATGAAACCAAAATGTGTTTCCAAATGAGTGTCTATTTCCAAATGGAAATAGCGTCTATCATAAATATTGATCTTGTGAAAACCAATTTAATAGGAAAACTCGGTAGAGATTCTCAAACCACAATTTAATACACTCTGCAATCTTGAAATGCAATTAATCTGCTTATGGCAGTAATACTTCCAAGTAACGATTAGCAGCCTCGAAAAATTCTGCACCTCAGATTTAGCTATTAAGCTTTAGAGATGGGCTAGCAGCCAGATGTTTATAAACTCTTTTCAGGTTACAATTTAGTTACGGTTACAGGGTTAGACAATGTACTCTCATTTAGCCCTTCAACTGACTAGCTTAACCATTATCTGCCACTACACTGGGCATATGCACCCTGCTGGCTGCGACTGTCCAATGCCAAGTCATCCATTTCCCTGCTACTGCTAGGCTGAGGCTGCTCCATTCATCCCCTAGACAGCCTCCTTTCAGGGGAGCATTACAGGCTCAACAGACCTCTTTGTTGGAGTTCTATTTACACCACCATTTTTTGTTACCCAGATAGTGAAAGGAAACAACAGGAGATGGAGAGGAGACGGACTGCTAACACAGTGGACCAGAAGTCATCAACCTCAGTTCTTTGAAGCGATATGCACAGTAAATACGGAAACTATACTGATATGTGAAATAACCTGGTGGTCTAAGTGCAGTTACCAATAGACGTGGATCTATATCTACAAAAAGTCAGCATCATAATCAGCAATAACAGGCAACCTTCCCCACTATTTAGAAAGAACTGCAGTGCAATTATTCACCCAGCTCCCATTGATTATAATGGGATTTAGCTGGATAAATCCCCATGTAACTCTTTGAAAATTTGGGTCTTTGCGGCAGTTGCTGCTCAGAGGTGTAAAACCTAAAACACATTTGGATGAAATGTGCTCCCTTCTGAACACAGCTAAAATGCAGCAGTAAGTAGTATGAGCCTTTGACTTGATTGCTGCTGTTTCAAAACCATTGTGAGATAGAAATGCACCTCCCTGCAGCAGGACAGCACAATGAAAATGCGTCTCCCAGGCAAAGGAGTGCTGGAGCACATGAAAAACTTTGAAGACGTGTTTAATTCCCTTTGACTTCAACAAGACTAAAGCATGCACACGACTGCTTCATGGCATGGATTTCAGCATGTGACTCAGGACATAAGGCATACAGCAGTGGTCCAGAGGCCTCACAGCAGCTTCAGTTGTCATGTTTTATCTGGGGAAGCTGCTTTGCATACGCACTAGGCTGCTCAGCAGCTGCCTCCCCAGTACACCATGGGCTGGCGTGCTCCTTGCCCACACTACAAAGGCTTTTGCAGCCACCTTGCTTCACTCTGTTGACTTCAGCAGGAGCAATTCTAAATTTCAGCAAGTGATGGCAGGACCAAGGCTTTACATGCTGATGTGACAGACACAGTATGTTGAACCACAAACTGAGCAGGCATAAAGGACTTGGGTTCAGTGAGCTCTGTGACGTTCAGATAGATTTCCTACACCAGATAGCAGCTCCAGCATGGGTACATATGTATTGCTCATTTCTTTGCTGCATTCTGACTGAAATACACCTGTTATCTCCCAGCCCTTCATTATTTAGTGCAGCACCCTATTGCCCAGCTTCAGCTTTCTCCCTCCTACTCCTTTCTGAGCTTCCCTGAAAGGCAGCTCTATACCACTTCAGTTGCCAGATTTTAAGTTTGCAGGTTCATGGCCTCCTGGTCCAACTGGCCATGCTGTCCTTTGGCCTTTCCAGCACTCTCTCACTACCACCTTCCAAACCGCTGATGCCTTAGACAACATAAACATCACCAGAGGCAAAGGTAATGTTGCTTCTCTATGACAATTATCTCTCATTGCTATAGTGATACAGATGCCAAATAGTACTGTTGTGGAAGATAAGTCCACAGTGCTGCCTTTAGCATGGTCAGTCACCAATCTTTCAAAACATTTTACTGGTGCCCAAATTCTGGGGTTCTGGGATAATAAAGGTCTCACCTGCTTTCATTTTATCAAATGCACATTTTTAGGCTTCCTTTTTCAAACAAACAAACAAAAAAAATGAAAAACATAAGCCTAATAGCTAAAAAATTAAAAATTACTAAGAGAGATTGTATTGTGATTTCAGAAAATTTTCTCTTCTTAAACCAGTCACATCACTGGGGGAACAAGGGGATTGGTTCTTGAATTTTCATTGTTTGTAGTTAAGAGATTTGTTTCACTAACTTTTGCAGATATGAGAAGAAAACACATTTTCATGTCCCACTTTATGGCAGATTAACTTACTATTTCTCCCTTGTCCCCTTTGCTGCTTTTTAAGAGCACATGCACAGAATAAATATGTTGTTTTATCTGACAATATCCAAAAGCTGGATATAAAACAATGTACAGAGTACCACATCTGCATGCATGTTTCAGTGCATAGAAATTTTCAATTTTAATTTTAGCCAGTGCAAATGACAACTAAAAGCAATAGCCTTTCAACTTTTGCAAGAAGAGGTCCAATTTTTTGCATTTTACAGGGTAGTTAGAAAAACAAAATTTTATTGCCAGTATAGGGGAACAATTTTCAGTAATTTGAGCTAATAGTGAAACAAGCTGATGTCAATCTTGCTTTATCTGTACTGCTTTATTCTTTGATCATAAATGTATCCCATTAATATTTTTATGTTATTTTATATTCTTGGTAGATTGTATGCATCATGAGATAAAAAGTATACTAGTTACTGGGTTTTTTCCCAATGGGTTTTCCTTTCCAGTACAGTATTGTATTGTAGTTATCACGTTGAGAATTTGCCAAAATTATCTGACAGATCCACTACAGAGCTTCAGCAGTTCTCACGTTCCCACAAAAGTTTCAAGAAGGAAAAACATCCATTATTTTTTACCTTCTAGAGTCCCAGAATCCACCCTCGTCAGACAAAAAAAAGTTGTTGTCTTGTAAGACCAAAGCAAGCCTTTGAAGCATAGCAAGTTTATGAAAACAGAGAAAAATTCAGAAAAGTGTTCTTTAGTGAAAAGCTCAAAGAATAAAATTTCAGGTGTTTGTCGTGTTCTGTCGATTGGTGGATTAAAGCTAAGAACTGACAGGGCTGCCTGGTCGTCAAGAGATTGGGATGGAAAAATGGGGCCCCTGATGTGAATTGCACATAATTTAAATTGCTGTGATTTGGCTTGTGCTATCTTACACAGTTCTCTCCTTTTGATTAGATTTCTGCCAAGTGCTCTGACCCTCTTGTTTGTTAAGTGTTACAAAGGCACCATATGCACGTGCTGAACATGGGTGCTGTTCATTTATGCAGAAACATTCCTCTATCACCCAGTCTCATTTTGGCTGCTTAGCCCTATTTCTTGAAACACTGAAGAAAGAAAGGGAAAAAGTAGTTAAACAACATATATAAATTTTCCCTTGAAATTTTCTGCTTTGTCAGAGGTAAATGCTCTTTAGATTTCCAACTTTTTTTTTTTAAAGAGATTCTACTGTTGCATTTTAAAGAGCAGTAAGAAATATAAAACAAAGACTTTTACAACAGAAAAACATTTAGTGATTTAAGCTTATTGTGAAGATTTTGATGCATATTCTAGGTTAAATGCCTGGTATGGAATGAAATTGCATTACATCATGACATGCAACCTACTGTATTAAAACATCTACATATTTTAAAAATGTATGTACTTGTAGGGAAATAATTAGGAAAGGTTCACCCCTTCACAGCAATTTGGGACTTGCATGGGTGGCCATCTCTTCAGGATCCTCAGTAACAGACTCAGAAAGGGCCAGGAGACCATGGACCTCCTCCATTTTTGTGTTCCATGCATCATACAACAAAACTAGTAATGATGAACAATAATAAAGTTCAATTTGCTGCTGCCTTGGGAGGCTTTGAGCAGCCTGCTCAAGCAATCGCTCACAGGCAGCTTCCCCACAGTCACTCATCAGGCACATGAAGCAAACCCAGCAGGGAGAATTATAAAGACACATATGTCCTCTCTCATGTTTTGAACAGGTAGTAGGTGTGGGAAAGGTCAACAGTGGTGGTCTGGGCTGCACATGCAAGCATTTGGGTAGATGGAACAGGGTGCAGCCTTGTCTGTTCTTGACACCAGCTGGCCAGTGCTGCCACTGAGAGGCTGTGGGCTTGGGTGGACCCCCAGCAATGGCATCTTCCTTCCTACCTGCTGCTGGGGGTATGACTACTGCCGTGGCTCTGGAGTGGTCCTGGAGGCACAGCAGCAGGGCTGGAGGGAAGAGGAGGGCAGAGGGTGGCTGGAGAGAGGTTGGCAGTGGCAGGAGGTGTGGGCTGGCTGTGGTGGCATTGTCTAGTTGCAGCTCTGTGTGTATATGTGTGCAGATGGAGAGGGTGTGTGCATGTACAGGGGCATGTAAAAGGTGGTGTTGGCCACGTGATGAGGAGCCACATTTTCAGTGTTATTGTCCTGCAGGCTATGAGAGAGCACAGATCTTAGGGGAGGCCAGGTTCTTCCCAGCCATCCACAAGAAGCAGCAAGGGCCTGCGCCTCTAAACCAAAACCCAATGCTCCTGCCCCAAAAGACGTACTTGCATTTCTCAGCCCACCAGCTTCGCATCACCCATCTTTCCTGGCCAGCCCAGAAGGGTGGCTGGGCACCCCTCTATGAGACTGCTCCTGCAGAGCAAGACTGTTAGGCCCTCCTCTGCCTCTGTGCATTTTTCCTTCTTTCTTGGAAAATGAAACCATCAAGAGACTTTCAACCATTTCCTGACCTAATACAGCTTTCACAGAATTTTCAACAGCTGGCAAGGGCAAGACGGTAGCTCTCTGTGCAACCCTGTGCATTAATCATGATCACTCTTCATTAGGACTGTAGTAGTATCAAAAAGCCCAGGCACAATTTTTGGATGTTTAGTGGCTAAAGCATACATAAGAACACATGGGCCTTTCCCCAATAACTCTGCAATCTAGCTTTAAACAAGACACAACAAATACTGGAAAATTAGTACAACATTGCAAAAAATACAAGATCAGTGATAATGAGCAATGCAGGTATGTTTGGAGAAATTACTTTTTTTCAGATTAAAAAGCTCAAAACTCTCAGTCATCCAACTGAGAAACTTGAAGTGTACATCAGGGCATCTGCTTGTCTGTTCTGAAGTTTTCATTTCACCCCAGTGTAAATAAACAGGACTGTGTTTATTTGTCACATGGATCGTGACAAGAAAATATTCTTCCACTCATATAAAAACCATTCTGCCCATTCTTTGAGGCAGTATTCTTTTCTTGTCCTGTTCAGTCCAGTTTTAGGTGGATAATGTCAATTTACGCCTTATTAGCAAGTACTTTTTACCTGGCAACCAGAAAAAAGGCCTTGACTGCGCAAATGGTATCTTGTTTTTATCTGTGTCTGCTTCTGACAGACACTGTGTTTAGATGAGATTTCAGCATTTTTAGCAAATACTTTTTTGCCAGGTCAGTTTGCCACTACTGAGGGGACACTGATGATGGCAAGTCATGTACATGGCCATATGTTCACTTGTCATCCATTACAACTGATGTTACAGTCCCTAACCTGGTCCAAATCCCTCAAGTGTTCTTTTCCTGGAGGCTAAATAAAATTTTCAGGTACCTTAGTCTGTCTACTCATTAAAACAGGGTTTTGCTGTCCTCTTCCCATTGCCAGCACCCACAATATTCTCCCTTGCTCCTCTGTCACACAGCAGCCCTCAGTGCTTGCCCTTAAAGTTGTACCCAGCCTTTACAGCCAGGGTTCCTCAGGGTTACTGCACCCACTTCTGCACACACAGCACCATGCTGCTGTGTGGTATTTGCCTCTACACATTGTATTTCTCTGTGGCCACCACGCTTCCCTGTACACACTACTTTTGTTCTTCCTTCTCTCAAACCTTGCATCATGGACTGCAGCACCCACGTAGCAGCATCTTACAGTACTTTCCTTAAGTGTAAGTTGGAAAGGAGTATACTAATACCTTATGATGAAAGAATGGCAAATGATCTGCTGTCTTTGAAATAAAACTAATTTTATTCTTAAGACTCGGTAGCCTTCCTCTTAGCTGGTCCCTAGCTTGCTACAGAGTGGAAATATTATTGTGTACAATGTTGGGAAAAGCAGGATCTAAACTATCCCAAGCAATTTCCAGTTTCATTGCATAGTAACAACAGAAATCAGATTCAATTAGCAAGATATGAATGCATTTTCAGAATCCACAAGTTTTCTATTAGTTGCCAGCTGGTAAACAAAAAAATAATGCAGTGTGAATTGAAACACATCTCTGCTTTGACCTATATAATGTAATTGTTGTAATTTAATTCAGCTCTAATGAGATTATCTCATTACAGAGGTGTGATGGGTATTGTTGTAAAGGTACATTACCACACATTTGAACTACAAAAGAAAGTCTCTGTTTTACCGTATTTGCTGACTTAGACTGTCAATAGTTTTACTTGACTCTGCAAAAATTTGGTGAAGTGTTTTCTTTTCCCTTGTTCTCTCAATTTGATTCTTGTGACGCTCAAAGATATGAGGATCAGGAGCTACTTGTCTCATACTTTTTCTGACAGAGACCGCAAAAGGAGCTGAGGAAGCAAAATGGCAGCTGGACATCTAGATGGCTTTGAAGTTTCTGCTACGTGCAGCTGTATCTTTTGTACTAAATCCTTCTAAAAGTGTACATCTTTCCCCAAGGGAATGATGACTTGCATTCCCTGTTTCTCCCTTAGATGAGTACAAAGTGCCATACACTTCTTTAAGGCAGATGGTAAAACTGTAACATATCCCTTAGTATTCAGGAGCAAAATGCAAGGGCACATCACTCATAGGGCTAAGGTGTACATGGCAAAAGCCAGTATACACTTCAAGTTGTATTAACCATAACAACCACAATCACATATGGACATTTCAACTGAAAAAAAAGCAAACATTTGTAAAAATGAGAAAGGAATTATCCCCTTGAGTTTTTGAATTTTTATGGAAAATTTAAAGACATTTACAGAATTTGAAGATTTCGGAGGAAAAACAAGAACTAAACACCATATTTGATAATGATCTTTTCTGAGACAAATCAGTTTGGAATCAGAAAGACTCCCTTCAGACTGTGAGCATTCAAAGTCCACTTTTCAGCCTTTTTGTGTGAGTTATACTACAGACTTTGTGGTATACCTTACAGCTGCCCATTTAGAGTAGCTAAAAGATCAGACCTAGACCTTTTTGATTAAATCTAGAAGACATTTTGTTTAAGCCACAGCTTGCTAATTTTGTTGCAGTAATTTTGTGCCCATGTATTGAAGAAAAAGAGAATTTGTTGCCACAGGAGGCCCAGAGAGATGGTAAAATACCCATCTATGAAGATATTAATAATTCAGCTGGACTCAGTCCTGAGCAACCTGATGTCCTTCACTCTGTTTTGCAGTGGAGGTTGGTCCAGATAATGACAAGGTCCCTTTTGGCTGAAGTTATCCTATAACTGTAAGACTCTAGAATACACCATCATCCTTGTTGGTCAGTCACCCTGAAGGAATTCATTAACTGTACCCATTATATATCACCGCTGTCGAAATTGCATGACCGCTAATCTTGGTGTATCTACAAGCTTCTAATGCTACTGAGAACGCAACTGCGCTGGGCAGGGCACGTCTCCAGGATGAAGGACCACCGCCTCCCTAAGATCCTGCTTTATGGTGAACTTGCCTCCGGCTGCCGCAAGAGAGGAGCTCCAAAGAAAAGATACAAGGACTCCCTGAAGCAACAACTCAGCCTTGGGCATATTGATCACCATAACTGGTCTACTCTGGCCTCTAACCGGGAGGCCTGGAGACAGTCCATTTATAACGCCGCTGATGCTTTTGAGAAAGCACGCAGGATCACTCTTGAGGAAAAAAGACAACGCAGAAAGAATCGAGCCTTGCAGAATATACCATCTAAGGAGTCTTTCTGCTGTGTCTTTTGCAACCGGACTTGCCTTTCCCGTATTGGCCTTTTTAGCCACCAACGCGCTTGCAAGAATAGTGGGTAGAGCCCTTCCCAAATCTTCGTTCGCGAAGCCTAGCCATGACAAGCTTCTAAGCAGTTTCCAGGCAAGAGGGGCAGAGGGAATTTAGCAACACATCTAGCAACTCATAGGACAGAAGAGATGGTGAGGGTGAAGAGAAAAAAACCCATTTGGCTTTTGTTCAACATGAAGTTATAATATTTTGTTTGAATTTGTTTCAGGAAAATTATTTATTATCACCAGAGGAACAATGGAAATTAGTTAATTTACATATTGCTTGCAAATGTTTTGTTAAATGAATTGTATGTTTATAGCAACACAGAAACAAATAACATTTTGTTCACAGAAGTGCAGTTACTAAAAAATTTTCTTTTCTTGAAAAACTGTACTGCAATTTTTATTATGGCAGTTTAATCGGCTCCTCAGAAAAACAAAGTAGGGAACAGCTTTACAGTGATCATTACCGAGATTGCTGTTGTAGTACAATGTTTTCCTTTAGGTATGATAAATATAACGCTTCCTGTCCTTGCAAGTCTAACCATCTTTAACCATCATTTTAATACCTCCATCGCCGGGGAGCGGGTGGGGGAGGGCGAGAAAGAAAAGCTTGTTATCTCTCTGCTGCTGCCTTACCTTTTCCCAGTTACTTAATTACTTATTATCTTAATCACGCCATCTCCAGTGCTGGGCTTGCCGCGCCAGCACGCCCGGTGCGCTCCCCGAAAGGGGGCGCCCTTGATTGCGGCCAGAGGGACACCGACGGACTGCTCCGAGATGCTGAACTCGAGCACTCTGTCGGCAGAGGTGTGGTACTCTGTGGTACCTGCATAAAGCTGGGAAAAGAGATGTTCAGCGCTGATATCGCTACGCACTTCAGCGTTGCAACATCTATGCTCAGCATCCATCATCTAGCTATTTCTTTCTAAATGGAAAAAAGCGTGGCTACTGTTGCACATTTGCTCTTAAAGAAAAAATTGGAAAGAGCCACCTGTTTAAAACCTATATCCAGATTTCTGCAAAGTCAGAAGTTTTAATTGGATTCAAAGTTTGGCTAACATGGGATAGCAACTAACAGCAGCAAAGAGGGGCTTCAGGCTTTTGCATAGTGCCTTGCTCAGATCTGGGTCCCAGCTGTTTAACACTGGCTGCATCTGAACAAAGTAGCTACTGCCCATCAGCCATCATGGCACAGGGTCTTGATCTGCAAATCATCCAAGGCAGGCATCTAACAGAACATCTTGCAGCTCCCTTCCAACTGTGGTGTTACTCCCCACATGGACCAGAGCATGGAAGGGGAAGGGAGACTGCATGTTTGCCTCTTTAGCTTCGTTTCAGGGTGCCGTTGGGGTGCTCTTAGTGCATACACACATGTGTAAGCCAGGAGGTGCTGTTGAGTCCTGAAATGTAGGCCCAGAAAACTCCAGGTAAGAGGAAAATGAATATCCAGGGTAATTTGAGCCAAGCTCAGATGAAGAGCAAGATTCTTACTGCAAGGACATGTGCCTCTGATCAAACACAGAAGCTCACTCAGCTTTAGATATGATGGAGACTGATTTATAGCTCTAGGACAATCCCCTCCTTCCTTAGGGGCTCAAGGAAAGTTTTATTAACTCTAGAAGGAAGACAAATGCCAGCTACAATTCTCATTTTCTAGGGAAGGAATCAGAAACAGGGGTTTAAGCCCTCTTCTGAGTTTGCATTTACCTTGGACTAAAAGATTGTGCTGGGCTCATATCTGTGATTATAAAATGTCTGCTTGAAATTCGTAGGCTCTGTGTATTTGTGGCTGTATTTATGTTGAGGACTCAGTTACTAGAAAAAGAAAAAAAAAAAAAGGAATGGAGACAACTCTCTTCGCATTACTTTACTCTACATTTTATTTTTCAGGATAATAGTTACAGTTATAAAGACTAAGTAGTCTCAATTAATTTCTTACCTTAAATCTTCATATATGACAACACTGACCTACTTCCTCTTAAAGTATCTCATACATAAGGTTACTGTCACCTCTAGGTATAACAAATCAGACAAATCAGTCTAGACCTTTTTTTTTTTTTTTGATAGTATGAGTATTTTCATTTCAGATTGCAACATTGGAAAATGCATGCAAAGCACCATGGCTGTGAAGTGATGCATATGGAAATGGTTCTTGATCTCATTGCAGCCTGGGCTGTTGCCCAAATTGTGCTTGTTCAGTGGCAGCAAAACCACTGTTGGTCTTACAGTGTGAATAGCTTGTTAGAAAGAGCAGTTTTGGAGACGTAGTCATTAAGACAAGATTTGTCACAGGTTACAGTTGGGAGTCATGACACAGTCTTCAGGGTTTACATCTAGCAAGATAACTGAGCCTCTGTGAAAAGCAGCAAGCCATGGCTTTTGGTCAGGTGGAAAATAGCTTTTATATATGAAGTGAAAAAACTTGTATTTCATTTTCTGTGTATGCATGCTGATGCTGTTGTCAGCCTTCAGTAGGTTAAAGCTTTTAAGGAAAAGACTTGTAGTTTTCAGAAAACTGTCTAATAATGGACTAGGTAAGAGAAGAAAGGCACTACCCTTATCTAGATGAAGTATTGCTACAGAGGGCTTACTGAAAGAATTGAAGGCCCCTATTCATCAAGTTACTCAGGCACATGCCTAATTAGAGAGAAAGTTTGTTTTGTGGTTAAGGTGCTAAAACTGGGGCTTGTGGTGCTTCAGCTCACTTCCTTCTCTGTACCACAGACTTATCTGCAAGCCTGAGAAAACTAGAGTAGTATGTTTTCCACCGCTGACTTCCCTATTCAATAGTTTAAAAAAAAAAGTAAGACATCTCAGAAAGGACCAGTCCTTAAAAAGCAATTTTTTGGTGAATTTAAAGGAAATGTTAAACAAGTAATGGAGATTACACAGGTATTACAAACTCGCAGAATTTTAAGCACACAAGCAGCTTCTTTGTTCTTCCACTTTCATCAGCTCAGGAGAGTCCTAAGGCATCTGTAGATTGAAACGCAGTTTTTGGTAACTGAACTTCCTGAAAACAGTGACATCAGTAGCTTTCATCATCAATACTTTGTCTTTTGGTAATTGCTGTTCAGATTCTGAAGTGTCATACTCCCTGATTTGATAGGTCTGCTAAACTCTAAAGCATGAAACCTTGATACAATTTACAGAAACCATTTTAGTACAGGATATAAAACTAGCCTGATCTATGACAGCTTTACTGTCAGTGGATTTTCACAGTGACATAAAGTTGCAATGCAGAGATTGTGAAACAGGCTCTTCAGCTAAACTTTACAGAGTTAGGAACAGGGATGAAGCATTAATCATGGCAACATATATACCGGTGAAGTATCTAATGAAGTCACAGACAGTGCAGCTCATTGAAGATTTTAGCTTCATGTCACTAACTGTCATTACAAACACAGACTCCTAAACCTGAGAACACGTGTATGATTGTATAATCATACACAATACTACGTTAGCATTATGTTCTGTTCTAGACCTGTCTGCTGTGCGTTTTAATCATTTTATGTTCATGTTAGCGTCTCAGTTCAGAGTTTTTCAAGTATTTTTTCCTATCAGTTTGTGCCTTGCTGATTTTGACAGACATTTAGAATAAAGAATGCAATATTGAAGTGACTGAAGTCACTCAGGCTGTCCATATCTTTGTTTTCCATTGAAAATATTTTGCAAAAAACTGGTATCATATCAGTCCTGGAACACATTCAACAAACGAACAACTCACTGTCTGCCTGGGAAAGCCTATGGGATTCTAAAAAGCACTCTGTGTTGCCTTGGCATTATCCTCCTTAGCAGTACTTAAAGTTAGTTAGTGTGTACCTCAGAGAATTAACCACTGTCAAAAGAAAAAAAAGCCTCTAGCTTGTAATTCTTATAGTCCTGTTACTTGTGTAACTCAGTCGTCATCAGCTGAAGCTTCATTCCCAACAATTAGTTTACAGAAGCCAGTCAGACCAAAGAGGTGATCTAGACAATATGGAAAAAATATACTTTTAAATGTCTTTAGTATCATTTAGGGAGGATCCAATAAAGCTATAACCATCCCAACACTTTAATAAGAATTTGTGATGGTTTTTGTGGTTTTGTAGTGCATTTTAAAATAAAATATCTGCACCATAAACATGTTGGAGCCTCAATTTTCAGTGCATAGCTGCATGACAGCAGCAAAGGCTCCTTCTCCAGCAAAAGTGGAACCAAAGCAGAGCCTCCGTCAGTAAAAATAGTAGCACCAGAAACAGAAGTTCACTTTGCACTGAGTTTTGGCAGTTCTGCTTCAAGGTCTATTCAGTTGGGGGAGTAATGTCTCCTCAAGCTTACTGTCTATCTATGTGTGAAGTTACTTTACAAAAGCAAACATTGCTCACAGTGTGTCTATGCCAGTAGATGGTTTATTGCATTTATTCCATGTTAGTTAATTTAGGAGTGTTTGTCACCAAAACAACTTCCAAGTTTGTGTGTTAAGTAGTAACTGCTCTCGTGTTTCATATCCAGATACTCTTGTATAGTTTTCTAACACACTCTTGATCCCCTTGCATGAGCTCGCTTTCTTCAACAGCGTGCCATATAGCAATGCTAAGGTTACAAATTTCTACCAGTATAATTGCCAAAATCTCATCCACTGTATTTCAAAGACTAGCAAACAGGACAAGCATTAAGAAACAAAGTTGAATGATTAATGAGATAAATGAAAAACAACTGGTATACATTTTTGCATCAGATAAGGAAACCTTCTGATTCAGGAGCAGAAAATGTAAAGATGGTTGCATTTAGGACTTAAACAACTTAGTTAATGCATACAGGAAATTGTCCATTTGAGATAAAAACAAGCAGAAAAAAATAAAAATATACTACTCCCCTAAGTACAGGCAGGTCTAGACTTCTGCATTACAGTTCTTCCAGGTGGCAGTTATTATGCTTGCATTCATGTGCATATAATTTTTGTTTGATTTGGTAGGAAACATTTAAATAAGTCAAAATTTGAAAAACAACCACATACTCACTAAAGAGAAAACAGCCTTCTACTTCTTCTTGCTTACACATGTTTTTTACTTGCCATCCAGCTTTTGACTACTTATTTTATGCCAGTATAGTTCACATACAGGTTACACACAACAGTGTCTAATACCGAAAGAGAAGAAACCAAACGCTTCCTGCCTTTAACAACATCCTTGCATCCTTAGGAGCAGAAGAGAAGGGAAATCAGATAAAGAGGTAGAACATGCTAGTTTCAATGGGAGGAGTAAAGCTAAGGCTCCTTTTCTCTGATCAAAAACTTCTTTCTTTTTTATTTTCTGTCCCAAGAGCTCAACACAGCAAGTAACCAGCCCTCCATATCATGGCTTGGATGACAGCAACTGCTGGCAAACCTTTCTGTATGATTCTTTGAGGTCATGGTGGGTCTCTGCCTGTATATACACCCCTGCTCTGGGTAGTCATGCTATTCTCAGACATAGCGAGAACCCAGAGAGAATTGCACAGTCCTGTTAGTAGAAGTAAAGCAAAGGATTGCAATGATTGACTCCCACCCTCCCCTTCAAAGTGCTTTGCAAACATGTAAAAAAAGAATAGCTTGGTTTCTTTTTGAAAGAAAAAGGAAATGAAGGTCAAAGGGAGCATAAAATCAGCCCTAAATGGAAAGGGCATTCATTAGCTTTCTCAAAAAGAACAAAAAATAAAAAGCAGCAACTACTTACTAGATGCAAGAGAAACAGCAACAGCCTGTACCTTCCAAAAGAGCCTTATCCAGGCTTATCGAGAATGTAAAACATCTCCTGAAAAAAAAGGCATGCTGGGGAAGGCTCCTATTTCAAAGAGGCCAGAGCAAAAAAAGTTGCAGCAAAGCAACTAAGGCTCAGCTGTGGATAATTTTGGCAAGAGGGAAGGGATTGCCCTTCACCAGATGGCCACATATAAAGTAACATGGATGTGAGCCTAGCACAGAGGAGGGGGGGAGAAAAAAAAAAAAAAAAAAAAAAAAAAAAAGAGTGAGAAGGTAGCCATTGTGACAGTTTGGGCTTAACTTCCATATGATGAGTAAGCAGATTAGAGAAAAGGATTTTTCCTCAGTTGCTATTTGAGATTATAAAAAATAAACATGAAGTCTGTGTTCTGCTAATTTGCTTTGTGAAAACCTGATTTTCAATAGGTTTTCATCTGTGTTCAAAAAATGCTCTCATTTCTCCATTTTGGTCATAAATATTGCAGTTACTGAGGTGCAGGCAATTATATGCTTGCAACTGTATTACATACTCTGGGATGTGGGATGGCAACAAAGAGTAGTAGTCAGAGAATTACCATCCTTGAAAAAACATTCTATCCTGTCCTAGGCTATCCTATCCATTTTTCTCAACATAAAGGCAGGAGTCTAGCGTGTCAAATGATGAAGGAAGGAAAAAGCTTATTAGTATTCTGACTCTGTATTTTCCCAAAGGAAATTCTGACTGTCAGGTACTCAGCTGATTCTTATAACGCAATTTTCTTGCCGTTGGAAGCTGTCCACTGGTGAAAATTAAATATGATTTATGTGAACAAAGTTGTTCTCCCCTAGCTTAATAGATATCTTAAATATTTAAGATAGAAAGTTAGATCAAAACCAAAAACCTTACTTCTGGTACCATAGGTGGTTGCACATTTTACTGATTATATAACTTGTATCATGTGGCAGTCATGGAATAAGAACTTACTTGGGAATATAGTTGAAAAATGAAATAGCATAGTCATGACAGCATTGATTTCCGTACCTAAGTAATGAGGGAAATCTTGCAAATAATGTTGGTTAATATACTTAAATTAGAAATTCCTGCCAATTTTCAATGTACTGTCGAATATAAGCATATTAATTAAACCTTTAAAAAAACCAAGCAGCCTGATTTTTTATTTCTTCAATGCATATGTTTTGGAGTATTTGAATATGCCTACATCAGAAGAAACTAGATTTTTAGGGAGCCAGTTAGCTTGTGTTGCCAAGTTAACGAATTCTGGTATGGTCAATCTCTTACAATAAATCTAATTGTTACACAGATATTTTCTTTATGTATACAGTTTTCACCATATGCTAAAAGATGGAAAAGATAGTGGGATAATGCTCTTCTGTTGAATTTGCTGGCAATAGGCATTCTTACTTCTTCAGACTGCAGGGAGCGTTGTGAGGGAAGCAGAGGACAGATGGATGTTTTCCAGTTGGTGCTTGTATGACCTATTTAATCTGCATAATTAAAAAATGGGAAAGCTGTCTATGACGCTGATGCTGACTTCACTTCTTGGTCTTTTTGAGCTCATTTGGTGTAGGTAATGAGAAAAACATTTTACCTTTGGGCAGCAATCTAATTTGTCAGGAAATTCCTCTTGCTATGATGGGTGGATGAGGAAAATTGGGAATAATATGATCCAGATGTTAAAGCTCTCACTTAGCAGCAATGCAGATGTATTATTTTATGGAATTGTCCAGATGGTGATCTTCCAGTATTAATAATAAATCAATACTGGGGTTTGAATCTGTATGACTCGATTCCTATCTTTGTTCTCATTTACATGACAAAATACTCGTGCATTTCATGTGTAGGCTAATAGTATTAAAATTAACAATCTGGAAGACATAAAAATCAATAAGGAAAGTTGAAACAACTACTGCAAATAACATATACCAATTGATCTGATAACAGCATCACACAAGAGAGGGTTGTGCTACCATTTTAAAATTCATTATCTTTTCATTTTGCAGCTAACGTGGTAACAAAGTTTTGTTAAGGATTCGTATTAGAAAGTGTCCATGTTACTGAATATGTGTGCCCATTCAGTTTTGGCTTTCCCACTCAAATTCAGACTTTACTTTCAGCCTACTGAAAAAAAGCAACCCATAGTGCCTAGGCACAGTGGAGAGGGATCATGTTGGACAGTAGCAAGGCAGGCAGACCGGCAATAGGGAGCCTTTGGTGGCCTCTGGTGAAGGCTGGAGCCACGAGGCTCCTCATTCAGGGATGTGTAGAGACCACTGACCTGTGCATGCCAGAAGGGCTGCATGGCATGGTAGGAGCTCTGTCACTGTTATGGTCACAGACAGCCCTAAAGTCAGGGCTGCATGGTGGAGAAATGCATAACATTGATCTAATGATGCTGTGTCATTATCTTCTATAGGTTAATCTTCTGTTAATTTACTTAAACTTATATTGTAAAATACCAGTTTATTCAATAGTTGCATGCTTTCTGGGGTTTGGGGGGATATTTTTTTAAGGGTTTCTCTTTTTCTCTTAAGAGAAGAAGAAAAATTGAGTCCTCCTTCAGTTGAAATCAGTAGCAAAACTGTGTCAAGTTTCACAGGGAGTAATGCACATTCCTTCAGAATTCTACTTTTTGGATTAAGGAAAGAGATTAATCTTTCACGGAAATAGCCTTTTGCTCTGGGTGAATTGTGCATTTTGTTTGCTTTTAAAAAATCCCCCTGCACCAAACCAAACACAGGTTTACTGCATATTTAGAGGGTGCAAGACAGACTAACATTCTAGAGTCACAGGCTCTCCTGTGTCAGATGGTGTAAAAGTAACATTTTATGTCTGAGTTTTACAGTTTGACAATCTGTTATTCAAACCTAACCAGGCAAAATGGAACCATAGGATGTTATTACTTTGAAATAACTGCCTCAATTTTGCCAAGTTAGTCACACTGCTACAGGTGTGGGTTGTTTCTCTTTATCTCACCATCAACCTTTGCTGGTGGAGATCCCTAACCCTGTGAGAAATGCTCTCAATTATTACAATTACATCACTTTCAGAGCAGTCCACAAGCCTGTCTTGGGAAGAACACCACAGTATGTCCTTTTCTCTGTTGTCTTTGCATTGTATTAGGGGTTTTTTTTAGTTTTGTTTCTTAAAGGGAAGGAGAAGAGCAAGTAAGAATTTCCCTGAAACAAAATAAAAAAAACGGCCATTAGCTGTTGAATTTGAAGAAGTCTTCCAACTACAGTATGAATAAGTTCCTCTAAATATGTGTTTATTAAATATGACATGCAAATGAAGAAGACTAAAGCAAAACTTAAAATTAAATTCATTCTATCAGTTCCATCTTTGTTTTTCATTCTGCAGACTCTCACCAGCAGCAGTCATCCCAGGTGTTAATGAGCCTGCAGAGCTCAATTTGTTGTATATATATATCAAATAGTCTGAAATTATTCCTTAGAACCCCCTCTGCATTCCTGAAGAGAGGTCTGGATTCTTCCTTCTCCAGTCTTCTGAAACTCTGCCTCTCCATTCTGAGCTCACAAAGACAATTATTAATGGTGCAGAGATTGCTTCTGCTAAATTTTAAGTGGTTTAGATAAATTTCATTGGTGGTATACTGACTTGACTATATCTAACTTACCTCAGTTGTTTTTTACCTCTTCTTGTCATGTTCTGTCCTATGTCTCCCTCCTCCACAATTCCAAACTACTATTTTTAATAGTGTTAGCAATCTGTTCACAATTGCCATTTCTTGTGAAGACGAAAGCAAAACAAAAATGGGTTTGATAGGGTTTTTTCCAATACTTTTTCCTGTATTATATATTTTTGTTCACTTTCAAGTAAGGGAGAAATACAGAAGTATAAAACTTCTGTTAAATTTATATAAATATTTCAGCAGAAGCTACACATGCAGCATTTTGTGCCACTCTGCAAAATACACCAGTTCTTGAGGAGTCTTTCTTTTTTTTTCTATCCATAGGTTGGTCTACAAAAGGTTCCTATAAAGTTTCTATAAACTGAGTTATGCAACTGGAATTGGGGGTTATCTAGCCATAATATTTATTACCTAATTTATTCTTTAGGTAAGTAACTTCAGGTAAAATTGGAATTGACAACTGTTAGAATTTTCTATTTGATAGATTTTACTCTGTATGTAGCAGGCTGGTCTCTTCACCACCTACCTCTACATATGAAACCCTTTTACATTGTGTAGCTGTAGGTCCTCTTATTTGGTAGTTTTTTTTATTGTTGATCTGAACTTTGATATTTAGCCATTTTACAACTTGTGTTTGTGATGTGAAAAGAGAAGAGGAAAACCCTTAACCTTTGTACAGCTCATTTAATTCCATAACTTCTGAGCTAGTCCCCAGTTCTCCATTTATGCACGTGAAGGAGATGAGACATAAAAAGGCTTGACATAACGGTTAAAAATAAGTAAGTACATTCATATCAAAACCACATTATAATTCTTTCTGATAATCATGATTTCCCACACTAGCAGGCTATACTGTTGCTTGGGGGGGTTTCTCTTTTCATTTTGACTATTGCCAAAGACAAAGATTTTTACTTCAGTGAGCTCCTGTTTCCTTCAAACTGCCGGTTTAGTTTCATCTTCTTTTGCAGCAGCAAGTATACTTAAAGTATGAATATGGTTGACAACCAGCAGTGTTGAAAGCAGGTTATGAACTGCTTTTAGAGCCACAGCTACTCAGCTTTGCTATAGGTAGGCCAAGCTGACACATTTTCTTACGGAAAGGAACTTTGTTTAGTCTTATTATATAGAACAATTAGATTTATTGCATTGTTTTGCAGAAGCAAAAGGATCAGCCAAATCTCAATAAGGTGTAACATGCCAGTCAAAGAAATGTTAAGTTTCTGTAGCTGAAAGGGCCCCATGTCCTCCTGAATAAAATTCCTCAGAATAAAATTTTTGCTAAAACGCAGCAAGTGGTATTTAAGCCCGTAACCCCAAGCCCCCTAACCCAATAAGAGTCTGCAAAAATGTTAGCATCTCTTGTCACCTTTCTGAGACTGTGTGTGTTATGCGTAACAGGTCATGGGAGACTGAAACCTGGCTACCAAATACTCATGAAACGGGAGCTTTTCAACACTAAAAAAAACTTGTCATTTCTGCTGCTAGAGGACACAAAGTGAGAACCTCTAAATTAGAGCTAACAAATTTTGTAGTTATATCTTCAAAATATATTTGTGGGGGAATTTAGCTGGTTAAATAAAATACTTCAACAGAATAAAACTGAACAGTATTGGTAACATGAGAATGTTAAGTTTCTGCCAAGATTTTTTCATCAGAGCTATGTGCTTTTGGATTAATTGACTATACAATGTATGAGCAATAAATCTCACATTTAAAGGAACAGCTGATTTATACATCTGCAATATCTACAATACCTCCAAGAAGTGCTGGACTTACAGAAGATGCATTATGAGGTTGATCTACATGCTCTTGAGGAATCTCTGGAATTTCTGGTCAGATGGCACACCAAACTTAGTCCAGTACAGTAGCTCTGAGTGGGCTGCTAGTCAGACAGAAATCCAAGACAAACATAAAGAAAATTCACATTCTACCGAGGCAAAAGTTTTGGTGAAGAACATATTCACACAAGTAATCTTTTGTGGTTTTATGACAGAAAAGAGTCTGATGACTCTGTGGATTTTGCTGCAACACTTCTTTTTTATGTGTTGTACTATCGGACCGATGGGAACAGACTTTGCAGAGATTTATTCTGACTGCATGGCTTCCACTATTGCTCTAAGTGCCAGGGTACATTGCCCCAGATACCACTTGCGAGGACTGAAAGTGAGCTCTTGAATCTCTTGTGTCCCTGGTTTGATGAGAACCCAGAGTAAGAGTACTGGATACTCTTGCAGTAAAAAACCTCTCTTTTCCTTAAGAGCCACTCTTGTGCCACAGGCAAACTATTGAACTCCCTCATCAATCTTATTATTAGGAGAACACTCTTAATGTAGGAGCTATTGACATATGCCAGGCCTGATCTGGTGTTTCCAACAGGCAGATCCCTATGTGCAAGAGACTACATAATTTTCCTAATTGCCATAAGAAGACAAGTTTCTTCTTTCCCCAAAGTCTGTGAAAGACTCTTCTTGTCCGTTCCTTTTTATGTCCTCCTATGTTCCCCTTTCAAATAAAAGAATTATGCTGACATAATCACTTTATGTCTAGTTACTTAATATCAAGCAGACGATTGCTAAAGTTCTTGCATCAGCAATAAGATTCTAATTATTCCTTGGTAGCTGTGCATTCTGGCACTAGTAAACCAAGACAGCTGTAGTCATTTTCATGCTGTCCTTATCTTTGATGACAGTTAAAATGTGTTTATGCACCCTTGACTCTAAGCAAATATTTTGTTGGGTTTGGGCTCCTTTTTTTTCCTGTGAATTTGATCTTGACAGTTTTACATCAGTGGCATAACAACAAAAAATTTGCCCAATGACATCTGTGCAGTCTGTTGGCAGAAAGTCTTTGTGGATATAAACAAAGAAGGAATCACTGAAAATACCTAACAGCTGTCCTGTAATCATGGATATACTTTCCATATAATTGGAAAACTGTTGTTTTCTCCTCTTTTATGCTGCATTAAAAAATAATAACGACAATAGATACCAAGAAAAAAGGGAACCAAAACCATGTTCAGAAACAGCACAGCACAAAGGTAAAAATAGGAACACAAACTATTTTTCAGTTCTGTGACACAAGTTGACGCCATGCAGACTTTTGGCAGACAAGCTGATGCAAGAGTGGCTGTAATCTTACAGTTTTGGGCCTAAATCCACCTTTCAGGTACTTGGTGCGCAGTCTTTGTGGGTGTGCCTGTCAGGATGTTAGACCAGGCATGCTGACCCATCAATTAGGTCTGCTGGTTCAGGCTCCCCTCCTGTGTAGTGCAGAGGATTTCCTCCAGCTGTGCCTGGGGCTGTGTTTGCTGGGTAGTTTTAAGGCAGTTTGAAATCCCTCTCAAACAATGGCATGTACCCTACAGCCTGACAGAAAACCCAGTGACTCATACTCAGGGATACCAAAAAACTCAGCATTTTGCATTCCAGAAGCTAAAATGAAACTATCACATAACTGCTGGAACAACAATGTTACTAATCACCCACTTCTGCAGTTCATAAAAGTATCCTGGCTTTTTCAAGATGGACAATATGAAGACCAGTCTGGATGATCAGGATATTAGATTCAGCCTTAAAATAATTCTAAATAGTCTAAGTATTTTAAGAAATTTGAAACTGTGTGCTTATAAAACAAGGCAGTATCTATACTCAGCCATTAAATTATCTGTTGATGGTTTGACTGGGTTTGCAGATGTAAGCACTGGGCCTTTTTTGTGTTTGAAAGATTCCTTAACAATACACCTGATACCAGGTTTCATGAATCCTGCATCCATAGTTGGTGCATTGTTGGCAAGAACCAAAGTCGCCCATGCTACCCTGAGAAAACTGATTTGAAGAGGATGTTAAGTAACCCATACCCTCTCTGTAACAAGTGTGCTTTTGATTTGGATTTTCTAAACCATAGCCTGATTACTTACTAATTCTTGTTTTGATCTGCAGTGGAGGGATGAGATGGCCACATTAAATGAATGGAAAACCTTATTATTAAGGAACAATTATATTTAGAGAATATAATTTTTCTGTTTGCCTTTATCTTATCTAGGACCCCAAGCAAGCTAGGAAAAAAAAGTGCATATATATTTTCCTTCTCGATTTTAAGACATCCAGGAATAATTTTTATAATGAGAGCAACACTTTAAAGAACATAAATTTCAGTTTTACAAAGACCATGCAGTGGATTTTGCTCTTTAACAAAGTAACAACATTGATATAATCAATTTTCAGAACCAGTGCTTTTTTCCCTTCTCTTTTCTTTGTAGTTAGTAAACAGCATTTTTCCTTTTTAGCAAATAAAATAATAGTTGAAGGTCTGCTGCTGCTGCCAAGAAACTTGCTTGAGTAGAAGCAAAGTTTGGCTTACTTTTTTTGAGCCTATTTTAGTCATATGTGAGGAGGATATTTAGTTTTAACCTTACATTTATAAAAAAGGGAGTAAATTATGAGAGTTGAAAAAAAAAAAGGATGTTTCAAAAATTTAACCCAATATTTTTTGTTTGATTCTAACTGAGAAAAATACCAGGATTTACCTGTTGTTGAATTTTCGCTCCAGTTTCATTGTCGACAGATTATGTGGGAACACACAAGTATTGTATGGAAAACTTCTGGACTGGCTCTGCTCTTTGGTGGTTTGTAATTGACTGTTATAGACATTATCCAAGGCATTAATTACTCACTGGTTCTAAAATAGGACTCAGATAATTAGTGAGAATTTAAAGTGTTGGATATTTATCTGTCTACAATAATATGCATATTCTGTACTTAGTTTTAAAAGACTACAGAAAATAGCAATTAGTGGAATTCTGGTGTGCTAGAAACCCTTTTGCAGGACAGTACCTCCTTTTGCATTACAGTAAGGTTGTACAGCATGCTATGAAAGCATATTTCATTTTCTCAAAGTAAGAATTAAAAGAAGTTTATACTTTTAAATGTAAGCTTGTGCTAGGAAAAAAAATAGAGTTATTTCTTAGAATGAATGAGATACTAGCAGAAGTAGCTTTTGAACTCAAATTAAACATGGTCAGTATTTTAAGAATCTTTACATTGTTATTAGAAATCAGAGATCCATACTAGCTTAACTTACACTTTAACATATATATGAGAAAAAAGCAGAGATTGTGTGAAGCCATCTGCAGATGAAGGTAAGGTTTAGATGCTAAAAATAGGAAATGATGCAGTTAAAAAACCCAAGGTAAATGAAAGAAATAACAAATCTTGTGTACATAGAAAGAAGGTGGCTTTGTTAGCTTAGATGAAGTAACAAAGTTAATAATTCTTATGATGTGTTATGCCTGTATTCATAAATGCAAAAATGCAAGTAAATAAGCCATTAATTTTTGTTGCACTGTTGGAGTTGCCTAACTGCGGGTGTAATAGAAGCATGTGTGTCCTCAGCCTTCCCAATGGCTAGCAAAAAACAGGGGTACTTCTCCTCTCACTTTGGCTGTGCAGAGAACTTTCTAAAAGCATGACAGGTGTTATTGCTCTCACCACCTGTGAGAGGAAACTTCCAATGCACCCAACTCAGTTACAAATATTGAGGTGTTTGAACAGAGCTTTTTGTACCACATTAGATGCTCAAGGTCAAAACACAGCAATAAAAACACTAACTTGGACGTGATCTCATCACAGATACAGCCAAGTGTTTTAGGTGTTTCCATTTGAAGGCTTTTAAGACTTGCTTCTGTACTTGCCTGGAAATGTCCTACACTGTGACTAAGCCTGAATTGATATAGAAAGTAATTGTCCCTCTGGCCTGTGAGATTCAAGCTATTAGGGTTCCTCTGAAATTTCCTCTGGCTGCAAGGCAAGTATCACCAAAGACACTCCTTTCTTTTTAAATCAACTTTGAAGGTTGAGTTTGGTGCCACAGTCTCCTATTTATTCCGCTTTTCCAGAAATTATGGCCCTTGTCCCGGTAATCTTCTCAAGAAAATGTGGCCCCAGCTGACAGCAAACACAATGTCCTAGGTGGGATGTTCTTTTCGCCTCTAGTTTTGCAGACTACATTTACAGAGAGAGCAGAAAGGTAGGAAACACACTTTTTCTACCTGTGTTAAGGTTGCTGAACAAACAAAGGAATGTGGTGTTGGATTCAAAGACTACATATATATATTACATTTCCCACATTCTAGCTGAAAATAGTCTAAACTTCATTTGTGCAAGTCAGAAGAGGATTTGAACCCTACTCTGAAGCATCTATTGCCACATATGATACAATGAAACTAGACAGAAATCATCCTCCTTGGATGTCTTTCACCAAGGAAGTTGTCTGCCATTGAACATATACGCTACAAGAACTGCAGTGATAAAGTGCATTTTAACATTCAGCCTTGCAGCCACAATCCTCAGGAGATCTGGTCATTTAACTTACAGTGATTATGAAATACTGAGAATCAGTCCTTAGATCCACTGACTAGGAGAGCTAGTTCAAAATCTTTGAAGCATAAACTGAATTTTATAGCATTTGATTAGAAGTGGTTTATACACAGAATGCAGAAAAACCCTTGGCTAGGCAGGTTCTCTCCTAAAACTTTTGCAAAGATAAAGACGTATAAACTACATAGCTGTATATCTAAACAACTATTCATCATTAAATATTTAAATGAAATAGCTTTTGCTAATACTGCTGATTAACATATGTAGACAACTGTTGTGGTTTAACCTCAGAAGGCAGCTCAACATCACACAGACAACTCACTCATTCTCCCCACTGTGCAACAGGGAAGAAAATCTGAAGGGTGAAACTTAGAAAACTCATGGATTGAGATGAAGACAGTTCAGTAGGTAAAGCAAAAGCTGTTCTCACAAGCAAAGCAGAAGAAGGAATTAATTCACTACTTCCCATCAGCAGGGAAATGTTTAGCCATTGCCATGAAAGCAGGACTCCATCCCACAGAACAGTTACTTGGGAAGGCAAACACAATAACTCCGCATATCCTCCCTTACTCTTTCTTTCCCACAACTTCTATTGCTGAACATGAAGTCACGGGGCATCACGTTGTAGTATGGGACATCCCTTTGCTCACCTGGGATCAGCTCTCTCAGCTGCGTCCCCTCCCAAATTATGATGCACCCCCATCCTACTTGCTGGCAAGACAGCGTGAGAAACAGAAAAGACTTTGATTCTGTGCAAGCACCGTTGAGTAATAACTAAAATGCCCCTGTGCTATGAAGGCTGTTTTGGTGACAAATACAAACCACAGCGCCAAAGAAGGAACTATGAAGAAAATTAACTCTATTCCAGCCCAAACCAGTAAAACAATTTAGAACCATGGCTACAAAAAGAAAATAATCTCACAGCAAATGTTAGAATTTGCAGTAGCTCAGCTCTCTGTTCTTGAGATGCAGATAATTGATGGGACAAAAGGGCAAGAGAAGAAATTCCAGAGTATATTTACTATATATTCAATGTGTCTAGGATTTTAGAGCTATTTTCAAATTAAACCAAAACATTTGCTGGTGCTCTTCTTCAAGAGGCCACTCCAGGTAGG